>NC_056745.1:998941356-999143856 GCF_019279795.1 Protopterus annectens | reverse complement strand
AACAAACAGAGGCAGTTGGAGACACCAACCCAAAAAAAAAAAAAACAGGCGGTTGGAGACACCAACCAAAACAAAAGAAAAACAACAAACAGAGGCAGTTGGAGACACCAACCAACCAAAACAACAAAAAAAAACAAACAGAGGCAGTGGAAGACACCAACCTAAACAAATAAAAACAAACAAAAAAATCAACAGGTACAACAGACTGAGGTGAGAAATACAAAGGTAAGGTATGTAACACAGATGTATTTGCTGGCATCCGAATGATGTGTCTGAAGGGTATTCTACATTTTGTGAACACTCCTTATGTGGTAGCAGTCCATATCTATATGTATATGCAGTTGTGCATAGGGCAAGGGACATACTGCAACTGTTAGTGAAGGCTGGACATATATATGTATTTGAAGGTTGCTATGTGCACATATCTATGTAGGTTGTAGTGTGTGGCATTGAAAACAGCAAGCAGTGCAGGTATATATCATGTGGTGGTTAAATGCTGTGGGACTGAGTTACAGCCAGTGAGGTCTGCTACAGCTATACGGCCTGAGGACCGCAAAATGCATTCTGCACAACACTGTGCAATATTATTACATAATTGTATGTCTCACAACTGTTCCATCATTGATATTCCCACCATGAAAGGTGGGCAGTATATGTGCATATATGTGCATGCATATGTACAGTATTTGCTGTTTACAAGTATGTGTACATATATATATATATATATATATATATATATATATATATATATATATATATATATATATATATATATATATATACACACACATATATATATATATATATGTATATATATATATATATATATATATATATATATATATATATATATATACATAGATATATAGATATGTAGATATATAGATATATACATATATATAGATATAGATATATAGATCTATACATATATAGATATATACAGAGATATATAGATATATACAGATATATATGGATATCGATGGATATATATATATATATATATATATATATATATATATGTATATAGATATATATAGATATGTATATATAGAGTGATATATAAATATATATGTATATAAATATTTATATATATATATATATATATATATATATATATATATATATATATATATATATATATATATATATATATATATATGGTGAGAGAGGGAGACATAGGGTCAGACGTATTGCAACAGGTGCCTGGTGACCAAGGCATGGACTGAACACCAGTGTTGATACTGCAGTGCCATACCCCATTCCAAAACACTTTACCCACTAACTACCAGATAGGTGGTTGCCTGACTAACACTGAAGGTGTCAGAAGGGAACATGGGACACAAGTGGACAGTAGCCTCCCCTTTGATATTCACAGTGCCACACTAGTCTTCTAATCTGTCTACGTGGTATCTGTCATCACAAACGATGTGTCATGTATGGAAATATAGGTCAGTGTTCCCCTGTACTCATCACAATGCCCCATGAGGTATGTACCTCACATGACAACTACAGCAAGTGGAAAGGCCACAGACATACCTCACAAAGGGTAATACTGCCCTAAAACACATACCCTATGCAGACTGACTCACATAACCACAGCTACAGTATGTTGCATACCGGCCACCCAGAGGTTACCTCTGCCGAACATACAGAGGTATGCCACACCCATAGCAGTCAGACAACCACCATATCAACGCCTCACAATCCCACCGGGCTACACGGCCTAGGTCCCTAATCCCTGCAACCTCACTAAACAGCACATGCTGGAGGGATAGGCTCCTATTGGCAAATATGCCATACTCTGGAGTAAACCACCCAGCATGAACAAACAAGGCTCCTCAGTAGCAGATGTCAGACATACCCCTGATGATTGTCTGGGGGATAGGTAACACGCCCTGGGAATCGCCTCTGTTTATCCGGTTGACAGGAGGAAGTGAAATCTAATTACATGTGTGTCAAAGGCCAGGGTAGCATGTGGCTAGGCTGCTGTAGGCCCCAGCAACAATAGTGTATTACCTACTTATGATACAATGCACACAGACATGTACACAGTGCAATACCTGCTTTGTGAGGTGGAATGAGTGTGACAGTGAATGTGTACAAGGTTTGTAACGGTGTGATAGCTAAGTGTGAGGTTGTTTCTGTCATGCTCGTTTGTGTCCTAAGTGTGAGGCCAGAGAAAGATGTGTCAGTTATTGGGATGCAGACATAGTAGGATGGTATATGTTGTGACATAGTTCCTGGTGTACGACTGTGGTGTCCCATCATAGGCTGAAGCAATACATGTATGCTTAGTAAGTGGTACTGCTGGTGAATCCAGCCGACATTTGAAATGTTGTACCACCTGAAGCTATAGGCCTAAACAGCACAGTATGGTGTATGTTCACATTCCCTGGTAACACTGTCTTGTGTGTTTCCTGTAGTCTGTACAGATTACATTCCTCAGGCATAAGTATCTGTAAGTAGGGGCACACAGTACTGTAAGATACACAGGAAATGCTCATCTGTGTCAGCATACATTTGTATGTTGTATGAATGTCTGATGTGTGTGTAATGATGCCTGTACCATGTCCGCATTCACATGTGTGATGCAGGGTTTGCGTGTGTACCTAGCAACATGTATACTCTGTTACAGCAGTATGCCAGCTATATTAACAACTGTGCACATATGTTAGGGATATGGCATCAACGACTAGGGTGGGTTACTGGTTATACTGTAACTGTACTTCACATTCATTGCAATGGATGATATATTTCTGCATGCATTAGCTTGATATGTACCCCCCTGGCAAGGGTGTGCATTGGATCCCACCAGTGAGCCGAGTACTGGTGTATACTGGTGTGTCATATGGAGTGTGGCAGGCACTG
Organism: Protopterus annectens; assembly: GCF_019279795.1. Taxonomy (NCBI): domain Eukaryota; kingdom Metazoa; phylum Chordata; order Ceratodontiformes; family Protopteridae; genus Protopterus; species Protopterus annectens. The sequence goes on along the minus strand of NC_056745.1, from coordinate 999,140,988 downwards.
TCAGCCAGTTGTGCGCTGAGCACTGATATGTGGTATTGAATGTATGTATCCTCTGACAGACGAACAGATTCTATATATGGCAGTTAACAGATATCTGTACTGTATAATGTTAAGTGTGCCACATGACTTGCTCACACATATCGTTTACTTGTCTTCCAGGCTCATGGCTCATCACAGGAATCCCTGCTACACAGCCGCAGAGGAACAGGAAATCCACCACAGCCTGGTTCATCACTATACCCTGCTGTTTTCCAGGGCCAGCCAGCACCAGCAGGAGCATACTGCACTGTGGCAAGAACTTGTTCATCGGGTAAATGACATAGGCATGCATAACCAGACATATGAGCAGGTACGCCATCACTGCAGTGATTTAATTAGACATGTCTGGCAGTGTGCGTCTGATATCCACAGACAACAGCTTGCCACAGGTGGTGGGGTGGCCATACATCCCCCCTCACCAGAGTGGAGGAACTGCTGCTAAGTGTGGTGGCTCCTGGCCTACAGCAGCAACAACATCACACATGTGTCATCTCGGAAGCCGGAGCCACCCAGCATGGTGACATGGAATGTACAGGTAACATGCCCTAGCTGTATACTACTGTTACCTGTATTGTTAGATTATGCATGTGTGAGATGTGTACTGTGTTTAGCAGTTGTGCTGCCTATTGTGTGCAATACTGATAATTTGAATAGTATATATACACCTATGCCTGTTGTTCTACTGTTGTTTAGCACACTCACAGTAGCAATGCCACAGTTGTGGCCACTGACAAACTGTGTCATATTCTTGCAGGTCCCTCTGGTGTGACAGCAGGGCAGACGTTACATGCTGGTGAGTGTGTTAACACTTTAAACTTGGTATTGGACTGTGCATGTCATAGGTGAGGTGTAGGCCATGTACACATAACACACCTATGCATAATGCATGCTGTGCATGTTTGCTGTGAGACGTGAAACATCTCAGTAATGTCAGTAGCTTTCTCAATCACATGCAATGCACAGAGCATCAGACAAAAATGTGGCAACACTGTACTGCACATTGGATAGGCATAGTTGACACACATGTACACAACATAACACGTTTGTCATACGCAGTACACCTCAACATGCTACACATAGTGTAACCGGACACCCGCTGCCAGGTCACACTTCAGTATCCCACATGTCATCCACACACCACACATAATATACCTGAGGGGTTGGGGCCTAGCATGGGGCTGTGCAACACTCCTCAACACATAACACAGTCATGTTAGGCAATGCTCCCTATTGGGCACCTCACACACCCTTGTGCAACATGGCTGTGTAATTGTGAACTTAGCCACGGCACTGCGGTTCAGGTACAGCATGCTAGGTGGTGGTCTAGCACACTTTAGTGGCCTTGAGTGACCACATTATGCACGATGATGATGGCTAATGGTACTACACCCCATACTGTTACAATGGCCATGTCCAGGATTGGTATCCCATCACGTATACATGCACCACTCACCCCATGTGTGTACATAGCATGCATGTGCTACACCTGTGTCCACAATTATCTGCTACAGACACAGACACTGCAATCAGACATGGAGATCCATTTGACACACACATAACACATGCAGCCATGGTATGTATACCTGTGTGTGATGGTGCACAGGACATTGCAGAGCTTATAATACTTGCACAGAAATGTCGTGTCCTTGTACACATTGTGTTCCAGGGTGTAGGCAATCACCGAACATGTACACACATGCACCACAGCCATGTACACTGTCATTAACTATGGCTGTCTACACTCACACTGCATGGACTTGATCAACACTTATTCTGCATGCTGACACATGTGACATGACTGTTTGCCTTGTGATACTGTCACCCACCTTCAACCAGTATTGAGTATAATTTGGATTTCTGTTGAGTGTGTGTATCTGCTGTAGTGTGGAGTGTGCATGTGTACCTGTGTGCATGTGTTCCTGTGTCCCTGTGTTCCTGTGTCCCTGTGTTCCTGTGTGCATGTGTGCATGTGCAGACCATAACATGTGTTTCCTGTCTTCCTCTCACAGGTGCTGAAGTAGGGGTTGGTGAAAGCAGCAGGTGACCTGAAGCCACTGCCATGGATAGTGGTGATGATGACACATGTATTTTGGCACAGGGAGATTTGACAGGATCTGTCATTGGTCTGCCAATTGACAGTACACAGCATTCAACCCCATCTATGCGCACACTCATACTGCCATTACATCCCTCACCACCAATGGCCATAGGGGAGGGACAGCATACAGTTGGCATTGACCAGGAGAGTGTGGTACCCATGGCACTTGCATCCTCTCACAGCAGCCATAGCCGTAGACCTGGAATGGTACCACATAGGCGGAGGTCCAGGGGTTCTCGGGGGAGCACCACTGGACGCATTGCCCTTGGCAGGTGTGCCCTCACAGGTCTTACGACGACCACTATGTTCCGGGCTGTAATGCAGGCTCAGGCATGTATGGAACGGTACACCAGGCAGGGACTTAGGGTGCAGAGGGCACATTAAACTACTATCAATGACAGCATCCGTGACCTTGTTGGTGCCATCCGGACGTACACCGAGGTCATTGATAGACGTTGGGGGGAGACAACAGATGCCCTCCACAACATGTCTTCCTTGAGCCAGGACCGTGCTGGTCAGTTGCGACGTCGACACGGATGCATGCCAGCAACAGCTAGCAGTAGTCGTGGATGGCCCACAGTTCACAGCTGCTCCCGTAGTGGCAGTAAGGGCTGGCCTGTCCATTGTCCATCCCAGTAGACCACGTGCACGTGGCTCTGGCCAGTCCCAGCAGGGACATGGGTCCAGTCCTCATACCTCTGCCTCTGATGACAGTACCCAGTCAGGGTTGGTACCCGATACTGTCCGTAGCACCCCTGCCAGGCACAGGTACTGTGTCCATGGCCAGAGACAGTGATCTGTACAGCTAAGCAGGTACAGTCTGTGCCTGTCCCACAAACCACCATATATGGCAGCCACATGGTGGAGATGTGTGTATGCAGACACACACACATTAAGCAAACAACTAGGGCTCACACATACACACACACACATTACATCAACATTGGCCCATGCTGTACTGTTGTCCCTCACACACACACACACACACACACACACACACACACACACACACACACACACACACACTCACACACATACACACACAGACATGTCAATTGGATGGGTCAATGTCAAGCTCTGGCAAACAACAAAACGTCCTGTGCATATGAAGATACCTGTTCTGCCTCCTGTCATCTGCATTATCGATGGAGGGACAGACTAACATGGTGCTGATGCACAGCATGACACTATAGCAGTGCAGCAATAATAGCAAGTTGTCAACAAGGAAGTGTAACTACATCCTTGTAAGTATATCTGAGCAGACATTATGCATCAAAGCTCTGATTGTCAATGTAGCATTGTTTACACCACTGTTATGTCTGAGTATGTATTATCCACCCATGTGCCACTTGGCTGATGTGTGATGTGTTGCCAGCATGTGTTAGTGAGTGGACAGTATGTGTGTGATTTGTGTAGTACAGATTAGCAAGTGTACATCTGCAAACATGGTGGGTGCACACTGTCTGGATGTACGTGCATAGTGGACACATGGGACGTGACCCTGTCGTACACATTGTTAACATCTCATTGCATCTTTCAATGGCCAGTATGCATTCTACTGCATTTATGTAATAACATGGGTTGATGTGTGTATGACATGGGTTGACACTGTGCTGCGGGTGATACCGTTAATATCAGTCAATGATTTGCGGTCTGGTAGTATACACAACCTCAACAGCATGACTATAAGCAATCATTGGATGATGTCCTGACAAATGACACACAGTAGTAGGGAACCCAGTATCAATTGGATCCTTCCAGTGCTACACTATAACACTAACCAGTGGTGATGACCAGCACCTATTACTGTGACCACACCTGTGTGTCATATAACCCCCTTAGGTACATGCAGACACACTAGGGATGTGTCCATCCAAATCTGAGAATGCATGGATTGGCCTACAATGCATTCCCTGGATGGGACGCATATCCTACACAAGTGTATCTTACAGACAGATACCTGTTGTGTGATACATGCTGTATAGCAGTATGCCGACTATGGCATAGTCATCCTCATATACTAAACATACTATCCCATCAGTACCACACAGGTGTGTAGCCCTCAACATGTATGTCGGGTACCATTGTGTACATACAGACCCATGTTATGTCATGTGTCCCTTGGTATCCACATATCCATAGGTATTGTGGAGTCCCAAGGTATATAACATAAGACATTAGAGGCCTGAATGCATATCCACAAGACAGTCATACACCTATAAAGACTGTCCATTCTTGGCAGACTTTCTTGTGTATGACCATGTCTGACATATACCCCAGGCATATACCCTCACTCACACTAATCTTAAGTAACTGTTATGGGTGTGTGTGCCACAGATGACCTTGGCCACAGAACATGACAGTGGACGGCCGTGTCACATACATACATATGTGACCTACGATCTGAGAAGCAGCGGCACAACCTGTGAATGGAAATAAATGTATTCATGTAGTATGCAGGCTTCACACGTCTGTACTGATTGAGGGGACATGTACACATATATATTTGCCACGTAGATATCTGATGTCTGCAATGCACTTACTGTTGTCATCATACTATGTCATTCCATAGTAAAAGCAAAACCTACACCATGTTGACCAACAGTGACACACACACATTCAGCATTTGCAGGATTCAAATCCCTACCTAACTATGTTATGATACTTAAGAGAGACACATTAACACAGTGCGCTATTTGCTTTACTGGCTGGTTTCACTTCTCCAGCAGTATTTGTAGGATGGTGACATCATCAGACTTTCCAAAGAGGAATGTACCTCCTTTACTGTGTTTTCCCAGTCTCCAAAAAGGGAACACCTCTCAAAGGAAACTGCACACACACACACACACACACACACACACACACACACACACACACACACACACACACACACACACACACACACACACACACACACACACACACACACACACACACACACACCAGTTTACAGGATTCAAACCCCTACCTAACTATGTTATGATACTGGAAAGAGACACATTAACACAGTGCGCTAGTTGCTTTACTGGCTGGCTTCGATTGTGACATCATCAGACTTTCCAAAGAGGAATGTACCTCTTTCAGTGTGTTTTCACAGTCTCCAAAAAGGGCACTCCTTTCAAATACCATTGCACACATACACACACACATTCACTGTTTGAAGGATTCAAACCCCTACCTGACTATGTTATGACATTTGAAAGAGACACACTAACACAGCGCGCTATTTTCTTTACTAGCTGGCTTCTCTTCTCCTGCTGTATTTGTAGGATGGTGACATCATCAGACTTTCCAAAGAGAAATGTACCTCTTTCAGTGTGTTTTCACAGTCTCCAAAAAGGGCACTCCTTTCAAAGACAATTGCACACATACACTCACTGTTTTCAGAATTTAAACCCCTACCTAACTATGTTATGATACTAGAGAGAAATGCACTAACATGGTGTGCTATTTCCTTTATTGGCTGGTTTCTCTTCCCCTGCAGTATTTGTTGGATGGTGACATCATCAGACTTTCCAAAGAGGAATGTATCTACTTTACTGAGTTTTCCCAGTCTCCAAAAAGGGAACACCTCTCAAAGGAAACTGCACACATACACACACTGCCCCCCACACACACAGTTTGCAGGATTCAACCCCCTACCTAACTATGTTATGATACTGGAAAGAAACGCATTAACACAGCATGCTATTTGCTTTACTGGCTAATTTCCCTTCTCCTGCTGTATTTATAGGATGGTGACATCATCAGACTGGACATGGTGATGTGTGTACACTTTGTTTTATGCCATTCCAGGAATGGTCCATGTGGGTCAGCAGGTGTCAACAGCTTGAACATGACCTCAGTATCCTTACCTTGTGTGATCTATCTATTCCATCATATGTCAACACATATTTATGCACAGCTTCTTGGTTTTGTGGATACTACATGTGGCTGGGATGTTGATAAAGGGCTATTCAAAGTCTATGTGACACATGTGTAGATTGATTGATGTATGTCCTGGGTGGCTGCCTTGCAAACAGTCTAACATGTTTGGGAACCATGATCCGCACATGAACACACCACAGTTGGTAGGGTTGTGTGTGTGTCAGCTTCCAATAGCTCTGTTTATGACTGCAACCATGATGGACTCCATGACCTTGCAGATCAGACCTCATAGGCGTACTGGACTTGACTTCCCATGATGTGTTGTGCACCAACACTTGAGGGGAGTGCCATATGTAGCTGTGACACATTCAATGCTTCCACATCCTGTGTAGGGGGTGCGGATCAGCTGACTGTTCAGGTGCATGATCTGTTTGGTCTGTAGTTTGTGCATGACACATATTGGGAATCAATGTATTCCACCTGCTGTCATGCTTTTAACAGTGGGGGTAGTGGCTCATCCATTCTACATGTGATATCTCCTGGTATGATGATGTGGACTATTGTCAGTGGGGGATGGGTATGTACATATGGGCCTGTCTGTCATGATGTTGACATTGACACTCAGGTACAGTTGGTCCTGATTCAGGACATATATGGGTGTACATTGATATTTATGACATAGCTGAAGGAGGTGTCATGATTCAGTCTGGACTCCTTCTCAGCTCCTCTTTGCAGAACACTAACGAACATGAGCACTAATCCCTGTTATACTCTTTTACACGCTTAACACCCTACTGATCCTTTGTGATCAGGCTACAGAGTATGTCATGATAATATCCTGGCATGTCCAGGTGTCAGTTTTGTGTGTACTCTTCAGTCCAACTGGTGGATATTGTGAAATTGACACAATGTCACATCTGCCTCATGTACACAGACAACCCTCTCCTCCTCCCGACAAACTCAGATATATGTGTGAGATGCACCTATATAGACATACAGGGAGCTGAACTCTCTCGACCCATGACTGGCACAGTCTATCAGATGGTGAAGGTAACCACACACACCACATATCAGTCTCACATATCCTCTAGCAACAACCCTCAAACCACATTAGCACACATTGACATACTCGGATGCTGTAAATGTACTCTACCGAAGCAGCAGAGACCTCCAAAGCAGACACACACACACCTGCTACCCCACTATAATACCCACATATCACAAAGTTCACAATGTCAGTGTGCCACACAGTCACTGCCCTTCGGGCTAAACAACACACCTAATACACTTGTAATAGGTGACACTTATGTTCAGACACACAGACGTACCACTCACCAGCCCTGACAAGGGAATAGTCACTTTAGGCTGTCTGTTGGGTGCCAGGATCTGCCGCATAACACAGGCAGTCAGGTCACTCCAAAGCAAGTACAAGACTGGCACCATCATTGTCCATGCTGGTGTGTGTAACCTCAGACGTTACTCCCTAGACCACATGACATGATACATGGAGGTACACTCTGACCATGTAGCCCAGGCCGGTATGACCCTGACCTTGTCTAGCATCTTACACCCACCAATTATGATGTCACAGTATACGGACACACATATCACATTTAACAGTTGGCTAACAAATTTGTTTCATTCATAGGGGATACAGTGTCTGTCAGCATATGGTGACATGCTCAACATGCCACGTAGCTTCACTATGGACAGCTTGCACCTGTCACCCTTGGACTTTGGTATGCTGGCTAAGGCTCTTGCTACCACCAGAGTGCATTTTGTAAGCAGGGCACAGAAGACAAACCCACCTCCATAGACATTACAGGTTAAATGAAACTAAGGGTAATGCTGCTCAACAACAGTTGTGTTAACCTCATATTGTGGCCACTCAGGACTCTCCTCAGTATGGAGGAGAGCAATATCTGTGCACAGACAGACACCTGATTCAGGCTCGCTTATGCACACCAGCACTACCAGGTTATGTTTCATACCATGCTGTCTGACAACAAGACTTGGAACAGACAACACAACTAGGGGGAGTATCCATATACATCACAGATACACACACCTCCAGGTCAGTAGCACTGCACAATGCATCACAGACCATACATATACAACTACCATTGTGCAATACTGCCTTTCAGTTTGTTGCCTGCTACAGAACACACTCCCAAACTCAGGAACCACGCTCGGCTTTTGTGGGAACTATGGAGAATATGAAGGTCTCCACAGACACCATTATATTGTGTGACTTCATATACACACATATTGACTGGGGATACTACTCAAGCCCCATCAACCTCACCCAACAGTCACTACAATTTGTGGACTCATATGCTTTGGCACAACCAGTCAGCACATCCACAAGGGGGAATACATATTGGACCTGCTCATCACCAACATGGGGACTCTATGTTCCACACCAGCGATATACCCCTCATTGGTATGGTCAGAACATACATGTATCTCACAGGACATATATATACCCTCCACACACCCATCCTGGGTAATCTTGGTGAATTTCTCATGAGCCAACATCTCACTTCACCAAAGCAAGGTGGTATCCTTCAGAGATCCTGAGACAGTGGCATATATGGCTCACACTGCTGCATCCTTTACATACACATTCTATGGACATCTAGTGGACTGCATGGATTGTGCTATCCCAGATAACAACAAGACCCACTACTACAATGGCAGGGGACCTGTCTGGTAGACCCCAGCCATTAATAAGCTGTACAAGGTCAGGAGGACTCTATTACATGATAGAGCACAATCCCAGACTGGGAAGGCATCTGTGATCTGTACTAGCAGACAGCTACAATCACTCATGGACTTTTCTAAGGGCTGCTTCTACCAGACAATTGCACCTAACACATAGGGCTATCACACAGCCTTCTTCAGTTATGTCAGGAACCTGGGTGGACACTCACTGATATGCTGTGAGTTACTGCATACTGACTAAACCTACCCTGAACCCACTGGCATTGCCTACATCCTGGCAAACAGGTTCAGTGCAGATGTCTCCCACCCATCCCCCCTAAGGAGCAACTATCCATCCCAACAGAGTATAACCTCCCTGACATCACACAGTAACAGGTGAATGCTGCCCTCCCCACAGCGTACATCCCAGTATCAATGTGACCAGATGGTGTCCCAGCCTGCATCATACACGGGCATCATGACAAATGCAACCCTCACATTACATCACTGTTCAGTATCGGAGTTACCACAGGATATGTACCCAAGGAATGGCATACTGTGACAGTGGTCCCACTCCACAGAGTTGGTGCCACAATGGACCACAAACAATATTGCCCTATAAGCCTATATAGCCTGTTCTGCAAAGCTATGGAGCATATTGTCATAGGACTCCTACACATAGACATCAGGAACCTACAGACACTGTGTCCTACTCATTTCAGCATTGTTGTGGGCAGATCTTGCCTCTTGAACCTATAGGTATTCTTTAAATGGCTAACAGGTCCATCGACATAGGGACGGCTGTCCACACAGCCTCCCTGAATCTTGCAAAATCATTCAACACAATAACCTGCTGGGCCATTATGCATAGGCTAACCAGCGTCAATTTGGACACATATCTCACAGAATGAATTGATACCTAGATCAGGGATAGCACACACATGGTCAGAATTGCAGGTGCCATGTCTGACTATGCACCAGTTACACATGGCATCCCACACAGCTTGGTCCTGGGATCTCTCTTGTTCAGTATATATTTGTCTTATTTACAGGCTATCACAGTGGGAATATGGCTGAACATGTTTGCACTTGACTGCAAACTGGGTGCCATGATCAACTCTCCAGCTGCCACATGCATACTCAATCAGGGTCTCACAGAGATGGGTGACTGGTGCCTGAGCCATGGCCTACAGCTAAATGCCATTAGTTGCATAGTCATCCCCTTTGGGAGTAACAACATGCCCACACATTACATACGGTAGGAGTTGTTAGGGGTTTGGGGACATCACTTGTTCATACTATCACCTTTAACATTCACGTTGCCAAAGTGGTTGGACACACCTTCAATGTGTGCCACCTTATCCCATATGGTTTCACATCTAGATCGAGTGAGGTCATTGTGCCTCTATACTCATCACATCCATGCTTGGTTACAATGCCACATTTGGGGTGTACCTTACCTGACACCTGCAGCAACTGTACTGGCCACGGACGGTCCTCACCAGGCAGATCTAGGGACTCACACAGATGCCCTGCATAGTTCAGATGCAGTAACTCCAGCTCTACTCAGTCGCTTACCACCTACTCAGATATGATGTGTGGCTGTTGTTTACAGCTATACCCAAACCAGTATTACTGGACATGCTCCACCTCATGATATCCAACTCCCTTGGAGCTACACACTGCAGGGACGTATACCTAAGCACAGATGTTAATAGGACATTGTAGAAGGGCAGATTCTTCTCCCAGAGGCTCCACTCACTACAGAATGTAATCCCAGTTTCACATAGGCAGAGCCACCCACTGACCACCTACTGGAGACATCTTGACGACTGTATGGGTGATTGTATATTTACCCCTGGGATATCTTCTGTGTCCCTGCTAGACAGAGGCACACTAGCATAAACGTACATGGGCTATCTTGTGTGACCTACTATTCACACACACAGTGTAGTAATCTGACAGGGTTGAGAATGCCAAACACACTCTGGCTAGGCTTGTACATGCCCTAGGGCAGATAGCCTAGTATCAACCTCTGAACCTATGCTAATGTTCAAGATGCACAATGTTTATTGCTGATACTGTTTGCAGGTCTTTATCACCTTTGTTTTACCAGTTGCCATGAAGAACTTCAGTATCTGCAGAACATATTTGATTATGACAGGGTTCCACTATATTATAGATGTGTCTGTTGTCATATAACTGTGTGCACAGGGTGGATTGCTGTATAGTGATAGGTTCCTGGGTTAACACATGCAACTGCCAGATATGCGTGGCCCACTGCTGTACTCAGACATGGCCTAAGTGTGTGAGCATGCCCAGTTTTGACATTCCATGTTTTGTTGTATGACATTTGTCTCATTTATCCAAGTGTGTGAGCATGCCCAGTGTGACCCTTCATTATGTTGTTATCTGAGGTCCACTACATTTGCTGATGTGTGTGAACATGACCAATATTAACATTTATACTGTGTGTGTTGGAAGTCAGGTTCTGTTCTCACTGCAGGACTCACCTTTGTGTCATAACTCAACAAGGATTATGCTGTGCCTGCAGGGTTTCCATGGAATACTTTGCATAGACTTATCAACATTCTGTCATACAGGTGGACCACTGCAAAACTGTCATGGTTTAGTGGGTCAGTACTTTGGCTATAGTGAACAGTATCCTGGGTTCGAGGCCCATCACTGCTTTATCTTTTCATACTGAGCAGACCAGACTGCTTAAGGGCCTGTTAAGCAATTATGAGCATGTTGGCTTTTGTTCAGCTATGCCCTACTTAGACCAGGCTTGTCCAACATTGCTCAATATTCACCAACATTGCTGGACGTTGCCCAATATTACTGAACATTCACCACATTTGTGCTAGTGGTGTGTGCGATTTTGTTTGCATATACTACATGGTGATAATTGCTGTTTAGCACTGCTTTATATTGCTTAACACATGGCATTCATGCCTTAGGTAGTGCTGCAGGGCTGCCTATGTCGGATGCACATACTACACTCTCTGCACATGTTTGGAAGCAGGTAGTGTCAACTTAGGCATCCCTTTTAGTTTATGTGCGAGTCAGAGAGAGGCATCATTTCCACAGTTCCTACTGAGCCAGTGTATGTGCTATGCGTTGCCTCTTTGCCAAGGCCAAAGCATACTGGGCACACCTCCTTCTGCCTACTGGGGCAGGCTCAGGTTGTTCCTCCTCTGAGTCATGCTCTGCCTGTGATGGGCTTGGCAATGGTGGGGGGCTGTTTGGCCCAGGCCTATGCTGGTCCTGCTGCAGCTGTTTTCACAGGATCATATTATGTAGCATAGCATATGCCATGACAATTTGGGTACATGTAGTTGGTGAGTACTGCAAGGCTCCACCAGATGTGTCCAGGCAGTGGAACCGTGACTTGAGCAGCCCAAACACACACTCTATTACATTACGTGTTTGTGCGTGTGCCTCATTATGGCATTCCTGTTCAGGTGTGTGTGCATTTCTGATGGGTGTCCTCAGCCAAGGCTCCAGTGCATAGCCAGCATCCCCCACTAGGTGACCATGTGGGATGTCCCCATAGGCAAATGTCTGGTACAGCTGCATCAGATGCCAGATATAGGAATCATGGTAGCTTCCAGGGCAGCCTGCACACACATTCAGTATTATGCCCCGGGCATTACACATGACCTTGTAGTTGATGGAGGGGAAGCCCTTGCAGTTGAAGTAGACCCTACCCCGCTCGCCGGCTGGTGCTTTGATGCATATCTGCGTGCAGTCTATTGCACCCACTACCTCAGGTTATTCCGATATTTGCTGGAAGAGACGCATATTGCTGGCCAATATCTCATGGGAATTGGAAAAATATACATGATCACCGACATGTGCTGACATGGCATCCAGAAACTGGTGTAGTACCCTGGATGCTGATGCCTGTGATATCCCCATCATATCACCAGTTGGTCTCTGGAAGGTACCTGTTGCTAGTATTCTTAGGCCAACACATACCTTGGTTTCCACTGGGATAGGTTCCCCTCTGTTGGTTCTGTGTGTGAGGCATGGCCTGCACAGCTCAACAATTTGCTGTAGGAGGTCTCTGTCCACTCTATAGCACTCCACTATCTCCAGCTCATGTAGCCCCTGGTAGGTTACCCTGGGCCTGTACACTCTTCTCCGTCTCTCACTGTGGGTTGTCCAGCAGCATTTCCATTGTCACCACCCTCAGCATGTTGCATATGTCACCTTATAACAGCAATGGCAGCCCCTAACATTTCTTTGTCTCAGTAAAGCTTTTTCAGTTTTCACTTCTATTAGCTTACTGCAGTGTCTGTTGTGAGAAACATAATGGACTGTTGTTGGCAGAGTTTTAAGTGCTAGGCTGGGCTGGGCTAGTGTACTGCCTGTATAATTGCCTGATTCAGATTGTTTTCACCTGCTAGCTCTGCTAGTACTCCCTGGTAGCTTCCTACTATTTGTTGTGCTTCCTTTTTCCTTTCTGTTTCCTCAGGGGAGTGCGCCACGCACACAAGCGCAAACACGTGCACAGCAGCTAACATGCGCGCACACATCCTTACATGGACTAAAACTTGCTTATTCGGGTTAAAACGCATGCACACCAGTGCAAACGTGCTTACAACTCTTTAAACAGCCTTATACATGCTTACTCTGGCTTAAACGCGTGCACTCACGCTTACACGTGCACACTCTGCCTTACTCGGGTTTACAGGCATGCATACGCGTGCATGCATGCTCAGCAAGAAACTTTGGTGTTATCCAAGGCATACACTTTCCATTTCTTGCCTTTCCCTAGCCTACCTGTTGACACACCACTTTCCACAATGTCTAAATGACAGCGGACACATGCCACTCTGCTCCAATGAGCTTCACTTTTTCATACATACCCCCTTGTGATGTCACCTATCTTCTACTCTGTCACTCCCCATATCCTACTCCTACACTCCACTGACTGTGCTTATTTGCTGTGTAAACTAGCGATTCACTATCCTAACACTCATTTACATAGGATTGCCTACTAATGCTTGGTAACATGTCTTAGACTGAGCTTCCCCCCTTAGCAACCTCTACTCGGTTTCCATGTTGTCTTCAGCCTGCCATTCCCTTGCATTGTATATTACCACTTTCAATAAAATCCACATTTGTGGGTTTTAATTTGTAGTATTCTAGGTTTTAGAGCGCAGCCCATTTGCACGGCGCTGCTCTACGCTTATACATCGGAAATCGCCAAAAAATATATATATTTTTATTTTAATTTTGCATCAAGGAACATTTCCAATGGCCATATATTTGGCCATTGGCATGCTTCCTGCACTGGATGCAACCTTTATTTGGAGCTGTCATGGCTCCATTTTGCTATTTGCAGAACAGTACTCAGTTGTCAACTGAGTACATTTCTGCAAATAACACTGCTCTTACTCGGACAGGTTCGGGTTTCCTGAATCGCAAATCTACCTCATTCGCATGCCTTTCGCATGCAATTGAGGTGATTTGCATGTCCCAGCCCTGTCCGTGTAAGAGCCGTTTTAGGAGCTCTCTTACACGCCCCTACAGGCTGTTCCTGGATCGCTCGTCGGACATGATGGCTGCATGGAGTCTTACTCTACTCTTAGACTCCATGCAAGCCATCATGAATCCGGCCCTATGAATATTCAGGTAAGATAATATGGAATACAGTGCTGAGGTGATTGAATAAGATGTAAATTGTGGTGGGAAGATCAGCTACCAAAGAACAATATTATTGTAATAACAAAATAAAGAATAGGAGACAGGAAATTGGCAGGAAGGTGTATGTTTTAGAGGGTAGGAATTTAAGAGTGAAGAAAAATTATTTGAATGAATGATGAGTGTAAAGGTGGCAGTAGTGGGCTAAGGAAGATGGTAAGTTAGCCATGCTTATAAAAGTATTGATACTGAGATTTATTACAGCTTTTTAAGACTATTTTAAATTGTCTGAGAGTAGTTACAGACCTGTTTTATTTAGATATGTTATTTATTCTAGTGTTGTTATACAGAAGGCATTCTTTGCTAAAGAAAGATGTAAGATCGCCCGATTTGGAGGCTATTGCCTACACTTCTTAAGGTATTGAAGGTATATGTATTGTGAAGGAATAGCATTAGTGATGGAGAGCATCTTTCAACTACTAAATTAAATGTTAGCATGCATAGGAGGTAGGCAGCTCTATTTTCCATGGTAAGCTGGTTGCAGTTGTTTTTTTTACTCAGAGTAACACAACAGTGCTCAAAAGGGAAGATGAAGGGAATACTGTTTTGTTTTCAGTGCTCTGTAAGGGTGAAAGGTAATGCAATATTAGGCAAAGTAGAGAGCTTATGTTGTGCTGAGGCTTCTTTTTGTACTGAATAGCATACAAGAGAATTTATTTGTATTTAAAGTTAGTATGCTGGCACACATTCTTTTCCAGGTCAGTTCCTTTGTTGTAACATGTGCAATTATGTTTGTGTTTTTGCAGACCTGGTGATGATAATCCCATCTGTATTTAGTGTGATAATTAGATCAGATAGATCCCAAGGGAGGCCACCAATAAACATTAAGAACAGTAATATTCTGAGCACTGATCACTGGAGAATTTCTGTATGTGTGGGTATGGGGTTAGTGTTGATAGTGTCATTACAAAAAGTGGAAGTAGTGGTTAGTTATAAAATATCGAAACCAGCTGCAGACCTCATCTGTGAGGTGTAATTTGTCAGAGCTCTTGGAGCAGTAGCGCATGATTAACACATTCAAAGGTCCTGTAGAGGTCAATGAGAATATTTATGCCAAGTGAAGTTGTCTTCTTCCATGTTAGTGTTAAAGTTGTCATATTGCAAGACTTTGGCTTTTGATATGCAAAAGCCATAAGTATACCATACTGTGATAAACTTACATATTCATATCTACATGCCTATACAGCTACATATGTTTATGTATCTATATATTTTTTCTATGTCTATATCTTTATCTCTCTCTCTCTTTATATATATATATATATATATATATATATATATATATATATATATATATATATACATATATTGGGGATGTGGGGGTGTTGCTTCTATGCCAATGTGTGCAAAGTGCTCACCTTCATGCTCACAAATGTTTGCATTTTTTAATTTTGGAAAGTGCCTGGGTGTCTCCCTAGGTTTTCCTTTGTAAGTTCCTTCCAAGTTTGTAGGAACTTTCTATCTATAGTATTCTGTGTCAGTTCTCCACATGATTGTCTTTATTTATTGTATACATCATGTGTTCATAACACATCTTAATGTCTTTTCCAGCAATGGACTTGTCTTTTTCTCTTTATTTACTTGAACTGGGCTTGAAATTGTCAGTTTGTTGCTCAGGGCCCTGTACCCTGATAAACACACATACGTGCAATAAATGAAGAGTGTATTAATGGACATTATTCTTTAAATACCTGGCTGTATTACTGTATAAGTACTAGTAGATGTGAAAACACAGCAAGAACATGTGAAGGAGATGAAAGCAGCTCTCACAGATAAACGAAAGAAGAAGAACGAAGAGACCAGAGTAAGTTACTAAGACCGGTGGTGAAGGTGACTACCTCATTAGCAGAAGTGGGTATTAATCAGGGGAACACTTGGGGGCCACTGCCAGGTGTGAAATCTATATCAGACAGCAAACTGGGCTGTGGTTACTATGTGTTAGTACTTGTAATCAAGCGACAATGTTAGAAGATGGACTGGAGGATAAAGACAGAGGTAAGTAATTAAGAAGTATGCAAAAAGTAAAACTGGCTGAAGATACTTTAACAAAGTGCAGAAAACCTACAGCTATATAGGAATTACATAGACGTAATGCCATTCATGTTTCCATTTTATACAAGGGCACTGCAAGATTTAGCGGAAATAAATGACATAAATGAAAAGTTAGTAGTTAGTTGGAGGAAGAATAAAGACTAAAAGTCACTCTAGAGACCATGCTTGAACAAGGATTAGATACTCATGGATGCCGAGGTAATGGCAAGACCTGGGCAACATACTATATTTGCAGGGCATCCAAAGCATGAGGCAATACTCTCCAAATAAAATCAATCATACATTCCCCCACCATTTACATAAAAGAGACAGGGTACTTATAAATGTCATAATTGTACAGCTTGTGGATACATCAGTCAAGGGCCTTATATTTTTCTTTCACATTCTGCTTACATTTTGTGGACAAATAATAGGTACACCTGTAATACCAAAGGTGTTAAATACATAGCTCTCTGCTCAGGTTGCCCAAGCTTCTATCTGGACATGACCACTAAAAGATTGGGCAAAATGATACAAAAAAACAAAAAAAAAACATTGTTACACTATTAAAACTAAAGACACTAGAAATGCTCTTTGTAGACACTCAAGCAAATGTTTACAATTCAAAAACACACCTCTCAACTGTACAGATTTTCGCAGAATGCCCAGATTTTTGCCTCATATTTTTGGTCCATTTTTCATAAACTTGTAGTTTTCTGGCAAATTAGTGGCAAATCATTAAATATTAAAGTTAGAAAATAATGACAAAGATTTCAGTTTCAGACTTCATACTCCAGAAAATTCATGCAAATGCAAAACCTCTTACTCTATCAAATTTTAATATTTAAAAAAAAATGTCCCTATTTTTTGGGTCTTTGTCTCACTTTTATTTATGTCTTTGTCAGATTTCTTGCTCTGAGAAGTAGAGAGGTATGTTCAAAAAGGTTTTTGTTTGCTATGGTGGAATCAGTTCCAGAAGACCAGAGAGATGGGAACTATAAAAATGCTGTTGAAAGAATAGAAACATTTTGGTAAATAAAATTAGCTGCTGACGAACCCCCTGATCTAAATGACCAGATAAATATAAAGTGTTTACTCAAAGAGCATGTATTGCTATCACTTAAAGGGTTAATACAGGTAAAAGTTTGTTTAAAATGTTTGTTTAATTGAATAATTGTTTTTACATTCTTATTGGATGGAATGGTTTTAACTTGGAGTCTATAAAGATGCGTTTTGTATTTTTTTAACATTCTTGATAACATCTGAGGAAGAAAGCAGATATTAAACTGAGAATACGCTAGAAACATTGGCCTGTTCTGTGCTTTGGTGTCTTATATTAGTGTTGATATATTCCTGGTAAGGCTTTGCTTCAGTGTTTTTTGTTTGTTTTTGGTTAAAATCAAATCAATGAAAACAATCTAAAGAATGAAAAGGGTGTGAATGGGTGGAATAAATGTTACTAAACTGGGTTCCTATTAGCTTGTCAAACACTCAAAAGAGTGATCGGTCTTTGACTGACAGCTAATAGACAAAACCCCAAAAAGTCGAATGGCCAGAACAGCACATTTTTTTCCCAGGGAAAAAAATTGCTGGGCCATTGTCAGGACTTTGCAGTTTCCTCCACTGTGGTACAGTCTCGGAGTTGGTATATTTAAGAAGTGGGGTGTGGGAGGATTTTGTTTGTGGATTTTTTTATTTTTTTGGGAACACGGTTCACTGTTCCGGCCATTCAACTTTTTGTGGTTTCGTCTATTAACTATCGATCAAAGAGCATTCACTCTTTTGAGTGTTCGAAAAGCTGATAGGAACCCACTAAACTTATCTTCTTGGGGTCAGTCTATTAAGGATACAATATTCACAAAGGTTTGCAGTTAATATGTTGTAGTTTATTGATAAAATACCAACAGCAGAAAACTGATCAGCAAAAAGAGTATGATATACCATGCATCAGAATTGTATACATGTATATTACAAAATTGCATTTAAAATATAAATATTTAAAGTTGTGCAATACAGAGGGGTAAAACGACTCAGCATAAATGCCACTACAGTGAAGTTAACCAGAAAATAAATTCTAAAGTAAAAGCTACTAACAAACCCTCAGAACATTAAAAAAATGCATAAAATATCCTCATATGAATATTTAGCAGGACACTGAAAAGTTTAATTGTAAACTGAATTTCTTGCCAAATACATATTCTGGAAGTTAAGTGAAGTGTAAACTAAACTACTGAGATTGTAACAGTGGTCACAGTTACAAATGAATATCCTGGATAGCGATTTGAAAGAGAATACAAATGTCATTAAATAGAAGTGATACAAAAAGTAAAGTGTCTTTATTTTGAAATGATTTCCCTAAAACTTTAAAGGGGAGTTTTTAAATGAGTGCTCTGTAACATCTCTGCAAACAATAATGCTTAGAGACCTGCTATAAATGATCAACATTATAATGAAAAATAGATGTAGAAAAATAATATTTTATAATGATCGTGTAGAAATAAAATAAAAAAAGAGAGTCCATTTACTAAGAATCGTACAGGTGAAATGCTCAAGAGTCTGCAGAATGTAGAAGAGCAATATGAATTTTGTAAAATATATTGATCCCCTTAAATCAATATGGGTGACTGTACAAAGATAGCTCCTCCAATAAACAACAGCTCTTGTTAAATTATATCCAGGCTGATAATCAGGAACTAAGACGAATCAGAACTTGAACTGTTGCATTGCCACTCCCTCCAACTGACTTAGAGGAGGTGGTTTGTAATACAATATGTTTTCTGATACAAATTCATAGGTTCATAGGTTGGTACTAGGCTATCGGCCCAAGGATCTATAAAAGCCTAGCCATAACAATTCCCTGGCTATTTCTTCCCACAGTATTTACTTCCCTGGAATCCTGTCTAGCAGGGTGACTGACATGATCCCCGGGGTGAATTTCCTATCTCCCATCCAGTCATCAAGGTTCCTTTTGAAGAGGGCCAAAGAGGCGCTTTGCTTGATATGTATGGGCAGTCTATTCCAGAGTCTGGGGAGTCTCTGGGTCAAGAACCTATCCCTCCAGCATGTTTTGCTCATTGTGAGTGTGTTTCTCTGAGGGATTGGGATTTCTTTAAGTGTAGCATGTCTAACAGCTCTGGGTTTGACATGGCCTTGTATGTTAACCAGAGGTTGCCTCTGAGTAGACAATATGCGACAGAGTATAGGTGGAGTTTTTTTAGATGGTCAGCATAGAGCATATGCTTTAGGCCTGTGATTCTTTTAGTGAGGTATTTCTTCTGCCTTTCCAGTTGTTGCAAATGTCTTGAGAGATACATACCAAATGGGGTGTTGTATTCTATAATGGGTCTAATGAGGGATGAGTACAGTGGGACAATGATCTCCTTTTTTTCTGGTTGAAAAGCACTTAGTGATGAGGTGTGCCACATAGAAGGATTTCCTGACTGTTGTGCCGATGTAGTTTTTGAAGATGAGACCACTGTACACCTGTGTCCCTAAAACTCTTATCACACTTTCAGCATTTAGTGTACTGCCACCTATGTGGTAATTCACGGGTACATGTTTTTTCCCAATGGGGATAACTATGCATTTCTTGGCATTGAGCTTGAGCCCATGGCTCTGGCACCAAGCATCTGTTTCTGTAAGGTCCTTTTGGAGAATATCTACATCATTTGCTCCCAGTTTGCAGTCATCTGTGAACTTTGTTAGCCAGAGTCCCATAGTGTTGGCCTGTACTTCAGAGAAGTAGATGCCAAACAAGAGTGGTCGCAGGACTGAACCCTGACGTACTCCACTTGTCACTTGTGTCATAGTATCAGTTACCTGTCAATTTAGAATTTCTAACCTCCCCCAACCCCCATTTACTATAATTAGGAGAATTAGTGCATTTTAGAAATAATAAGAACAGTAATATTGATACATCATTATGCAAATCTTTAGTCAATGCAAAATAATTAGTAGTGTGAGAAACTTGATTTTAATAACATGGTATCCCATGCAAGGTGTAAATATGAAGAATAAAGGTAGCACATACATTTTTGTTGAGTAAATCATCCCTCAGGTGGAATTAATCAAGAAGTAAACACATCAGTACAATAGTAAGTAAATATGAATTTTTAAAACAAGTCTCCACTTTTTATATAGATTCATTAGGAAATATAAATGATATCCAGAAGAAAAATCGGGGGATGTGGGAAAGAAGGTTAGTAGTCTGTTGAAATGGTGACACAGAAGAGATGATTTGTTGAGATTAGTTAGCTAAGGGCTTCACTTTTATTCCTAGTAAGTCGGCAGATTTGGTACAAACTTTGCTTGATTTAAAACAATATACTAGAAAGTTAAATTTTAATGTTATGTTCCATAATGTGGAACTTGTACATGACCCCTTTAAAATTTCAAGTACTTTAAACCCCCCTATTCACCCCACATTGGAAACTCTTGAAAAAGTCTGTGAATTAGACATTAGGAATTTATGCATGAACAAGAACAGAAGGTTAAATGCGAGTAACTTAAGTCATGATGAAAGTATAGAATTGGGATTTCTAAAACAGGCAGTGGAGATAAGAATTATAAAACCAAATAAGGGGGGTGGGGTTGTTATCATGAATAAAAGTGATTAAGTTAGGAAAATGAGATAAATCTTTGGAGACACAGACTTATAGCAAGAGTTTGTTAAATGAAATGAACGGTGCCTACAGAAGGATTAAAGGGTTCCTACAAGACTTATTTATTGACAGCTTAATTGACATCCATGAATTATACTTCTTAACTGTGGAGTTTCCAGTAACCCCAGTAATTTTGTTGTCCCAAAGCTATACAAGTGCATTGAGGAACCTCCTATGTGTCCAATTTTGGATGCAAGGGGATCAATTACCCATCCTTTGGCAAAACTGTTGGATTTGCAATTAAAATCATTATTAATTAATGAACCCCGAAGTGTGTAGACGCTTGAGACAAATTGATAATATTCAATATGATAGTGAAAATTTGTTCATTACTGTGGATGTGGTAGATTTATATACCGTTCTATCCCATGAGATAGGGGTACAATGGTTTAGTGATTACCTACACAGGAAAAATGTCCCACAAGATAAAATTAATATGTTTGAACAGCTTTTGGACATATTACTCAGAAATAATTTTATACTGTTTGAAAGAGTACGACTTGCAAGTCCGAGGTGTGGCAATGGGCTCCTCTTGTGGGGGTCTATACGCAAATATAGTCATGTTGGCATGGGAAAATAGGTTTCTGAAGGATTCACCATTTTCTCTTTATTGTCAATTTTATACCTGTTTCCTTGACAACATTTTTATCCTGTGGAAGGGACTGAGGGATCAAATGGAGCCATTCTTAGATGACATTAATACTACGACTACCTTCTTGAAATTTACTAATTCCATAAGTGAGGATGAGATTTCTTACTTAGATGTGTTGTTAAAAAAGGTGAATAGTGGGTTTGTGGCTGACATTTATCATAAAAAATCTTATTCAAACAGTTTCTTTCATTTTAGTAGCAACCACCCATTAACACAAAAAAGGGCGGTTGTGAAATGTCACTTTGTTAGGGCAGTCCATATGGTGAGTTGATGGGAAGCCTTTATTGATGAATGTGTGAATTTGAAGAACATGTTTGCCAAAAGAGGCTTCCCTGACATCTTATTAAATGAAATCATGGACGAACATAAGGAAAAAAGGCACAATGGCCACTTTTTACCAGTTTTAAGGGCCAAAGTATATGAGAGCTTAGATACGACCGAGGTTATCATATCAAATAATAATAATAATGATTATGGTCTTATTATACCACAAACAGAACAAATTAGAGTGGCTTCCCATAGTGTTGAATAAACACCACAACAGAGGGATAGTATCAACTATCAGTCCAGTTTTTCTACAATGTTTTCAAATGATTTTTTTGCTATTAAAAACATTCTTGTTAAAAACTAGCACTTTTTTAGTAATGACAAAGATTTAAAAGAATTAGTGGGAGATAGTCCTTCTTGTTTTTATAAGAAAGGTTTTAGTTTGAAATACCTTTTTGAACATCAACAATCTCGAACCACTGTTGGAAATATTTTTAAATGTGGTCGATGTAAGTTTTGTCCCTATATTTTGGAAGGGAGTGAATTTATTGTCAACAAGATGAAAATAAGAATTGCTGGTAGATGTAATTGTACCACTGAAAGGTTAACCTACCTTGTGTTATGTATGGACTGTAACTGTTTCTATGTAGGGAAGACAGAATGGAAACTGAAAAATAGGATAAGTGAACATGTTGATAATATTCGTGATGTTTGTGAAACAGATGCCTTAGCTAAACATATTTCACTGAATGTAGGACATACTTTCAAGTTTATTAAAGTAGATGTTTTATCTGTGTCTGAAATATGAGGGGCATGGCCTTATATTCTGGAAAAGAGAGTATTATCCTGGCAGCTGCATTTAAATTCTTTGTCTTGGCCAAGACTCAATGACAATCTCTCTATTTCTAGTCTCTTAAAGTTAAAAGCACTGGAAAGGTAAAGTTAGGGTACAAATAGGATTAACTGCTTTATCTATATATATATATATATATATATATATATATATATATATATATATATATATATATATATAAATAATATATATACTTTTTACAAAATTTTCTGCATTTATATATATATTTTTATGGATTATTTAAGCTTAATTTATGTTTACAATTGCATTTTATATGTATACTGAGCTGGGCTGTGTGCTTGTACTGTGTTTGTGTCAAGGGGGTGTGGTTTGATTAAGCAGTGCTCACTGCCCTAAGAAAGGAAATTATTTCACTGTGCTTTAATATTTAAAATGCTTTTCACTGTTTTAAATTGTATCTGATGAAGTTCCTGTAATTTTAACTTTGGAAAGAAAGTGCTTATTTTGTGGAGAATAAATAGCTTTGTGAATTATACTTCTGGTGTGCCCTGTGTTTGCCTTTCGTGATTTGTTGAAATGTAGGTTGAAGTGTCTAGAATGTTGATTCTGCAGCATATGATGCACCTGTGAAGACATATAATATAAGTCCGAATGATAAGATTTTGTGGGATATCCAGACGTGTAGTAAAATTACATGGAAAGGAAAAAAAGGGGAATATTTCTAGAGTAGAGATTTGATGTTGGCAATGACAAAAAATGGTGTGTGGGGATTACCAGATATCCAAAGGTATATTGCTACTAATTAATCTAGTGTATAAATTAAGGAAATATGATAATAGCAATTCTAAATGGGCTAAGTGGGATGCATGGAAAATGGGAGCTCAAGGATGAGTGTTCAGCTCAAAGGAAAAAACTAGAGATGAGGTTTTGTATAAGAATTTGAGTAGAAGGCAGAATCTGACAGATGTTCTAGAACTTCAGCTCTGTTTTTTTGGCATTAAGGGCAGACATGGGTCATGGATGAGGAAGCTCCTGAGATGGTATAATTAGGATGTGTAGAGGATGAGAGATGTAGTGGTTAAGGAGGAGATGGATAAACAATGTTAGTTAAAAGAGTGTGAACAACTAATTAGGGCAATTTGATATAAGTAAAAGAGATGGAATACTCTACTGAGGTTAGGAAAAGAGACTTGAGGAAGATTTAAAAGTCATCGAGGCACATTAAAATGGATTTTCAGGAAGCAGGAATTATGGAGGTACAATGAAAAAACTGAGGAAGAATATAGAAAGGAATGATAGAGATTATTGATATGGGGTTTTACAAATTAAAGACAGACAGTTAAGGAAGATGAGGGTACATGAAGTTGAAGCTAAAAAAAGGAGTGGATTTTAGAAGGAAAGATGGGTATTATTCAGGTGGGTTACTGTTTATGGGGCAGTAAAGGATGGGAATTGGATATTCCTCCACAGGTTTTATGGGACAGCAGTGACTAAGAGAAAAACAGATTGTTATGAAAGAATCTGGACCAAACTTATATATACAGTGGGAATGTAGGGAGATTTAAAAGGTGAGGTGTGAAGCTCTGAATGTAGGGAGGACAGTATGCAGTAAGGAATGAAAAAGGCCTTGGGATTTTTATCTGCGTAACAGAGATGGAGGGTAGAAGATGAAAGAAGTAGGAAAGAGTAGAGATTTTACAACACAGATGGATAGCCCAGAGGTAGAAGCAATGAGAAGAAGAACAGTAATGAGTCAGAGAGTATTCAGATTGGGTATAAAAGGTTTGGTTAAGTGCAGGAAACATGTAAACTTTAAATAAAAGGGCACATGGGCTGCCGCTTGATAAATTGTGGACAGGCACTTATGTTACATGCAAATATGTGAATGTAGTGTGATAAGAAACAAGCTGCAATCAGCAGAAGTGATAAAAAAGAAATGTTAAGTTAGGTAAACTAGAAAGACAGTATGGGAGTAATGAAACTGAGTGAAACATGGGGAGGAGGTTTAGATGAGTTCATTGCCAGATGGTATAGTCAGAATACAGTGTATCGTGCCTTATAAACCTTATGATATAAAAAGTGAATTACTTTAGAAGGAAATGATGAATAATTTATTGCATGATGAATAATTTATTGCAGAAAATAATAAAGGGAAAATATAGGACATATATTTCACAGAAGTAATGATAACATAAAAAACGATTGAAAATTATTGCTTTTTGTGGATCACTTTAGCACAGCAGATATATAAATATAACGTTTGTCGTGCCAGTCAGAAGTTTCAGAAAAGCAAGCGTTTAGACAATGCTTTTCAAATTAACATCTGTTTTATTTCCATTGGCAGATGTGATTTGATCCATTTTAACTTTGAAAACAGAAGCTTATTAGCTTTGAAATGCAAATTACCAGAAATGTTGCCCTGCCTCTCTCACCTGGCTTGCAGTTCTAAAATGATTATTATGTTTTAATAGTGAATATTCTGGAGGAACACTATTTAATGTTCAACAATTACTTAAATTATTACTTTAATAACAGAAAGGATGTCTCTAAAAGCATTCTTAATCCTAGTAATCAGTAGTAAATAAACACAAATATTTGTTTTGTGTTCCAAGAAGTGTATGCAGTTGAATGTTCCTTTACTGTGCTTGACATGTTTCATACACAATAATAATTAACATTTTATAGTAATTAGACTGGCAGAGTTAAACAGTGCAATTACTGGAAACATATTCTATTTTTTATTAACGTAGCTGATGAAGCTTCTTGTACATGTAAATTGGTATGTCACATGACAAGGTTTTTCAGCTCATTTGTTAGTGTTCATTTCTTTTCTTATCTATGAACATGAGCAGATGCCCCTAGAATTCTGAATTTATAAAATGTTTTATTACAAAATAATGGCATTGATGCTTTTTCTGTTTCATGTATCATTTTATTGTATTCATTGCAGAAGTACATTTGATCACACAGTTTTAGCATAATACCATAATAGCTTTCATTTTTCACCTCTCAGCATCAGAACTCCAAAATAGATATGCAAATGACATTCAACATAAAAAAATAGTGTTGGGATAAAAGAGTGAACTATGGTTTAATTGTAATGATCATCACATTTGATCAATTAGCTCTGAAAAATGTTGCAAAAAAAGCTGCTAAATATATTGTGATATGTACATGTTGGTCATGCAAGATCCTGTTTTATTGCATTTAGTAAACTATGTCTTAAAAAAAGAGTAAAAAAAAAGATCTTTCAAATTCCACTGGCACCAATCTTTAAAATTCCTCTGGCACCAGAAAATATAAGTCACTGATTACTATAATCATTGACTTCCATATTTTCACTTGCTGCGCTTCTGTGTTCTGCTGCAGGTATCACATATATTATTTTATTTAGGCTGGGTCATTCTCTTCATATGCTTTCTCCTGTACTGTTTACAGCAATGTATCAAAACCTGCATCTGCACAATGAAGGTCTCTGTGATCTTTCATTAACTGTGGTACACATTCTATAATTAACACCGCAAATGTCCTGATGTATTTTTTAGTCACAATCAACACTGACTGGAGATTGCTTATAGCTTTTAAATTATTTTTCCTGTCATGGTGTTGCTATGACATTGAACATATTAGTTTTCTTTAAAGTGCACATCTCAGGTAAAAGTTGTGACTTTGCCTAATGACCATCTGTTACCAGTGGACAAAGGAAGTGAGACACATCTGCCTGATACAAATAATAATAATTATTATTATAGTAATTACACAGAGGAACAGGAAAGACCCACTTGCATGGTCTTATAGAAGTAATAGCTCTAAACATCCTATATCGTACTTGAGAATTCTGGATTGTTTAGAGGTTATCTGTGACCCAGCACTGCAGGTTACAGTTTGTTTATTATTTACTCATCTGTTGGAACAATGACCTTACCTAATTATGTAACAATTACAAATTGTTAACAGTGATCACTTTTATCAGAAACATATGTCTTTCTGCCTACTCACCAACTAAGTGCACAATTCCATAGGAACATCCTGCCATTAAGTACCTACACCAGAAAAAAACGCTGACAAAAATAACTGCCTTTGCCACAGAGAAGAAGAGTTAGGCAACTGAATAGGGAAACAAGTTATCAGACAATAACTACATTTTGTCAGTTATCCTACCTAAAGACATGATCTTTATTCTGACTAATATTTCAAAATAAAATCCCATTTTGCCATTTACTAAGCATATATATTTACGTACTTCATGGTGATGCAAATCTAGACAGGAAATATGCAATTAAGATGGCTATGAGTATACATCCAGACTTATGTTCTACTAAAATATACATATATAAATTAGCAGTACATTTAAATAAATGCAAATATATTATCACATTAATAAAAATAAATAAAATAAGTAAATTGTTTGAAGTTATTTTCCATTTCATGCTTAAACATTCAATTAACTATGAAATATAATTTTGTGTTACATTGATTTATACTAAAACAATGATGTTGCAGTTATAAAACAGAAAGTGTAGGATGTATCAGTAGGATAATATCCATTGTTTGCACTGAACTTGTCAAATTAATAAAATAACATTTGAAAAAACAAAGGGGGAGAGCCTAAAACAAGTACAGGATTCAAAAATGCATGGTGTGGATATAAATATGTTAATATGCAGGCGAAAGAAGAACGAAAGAAACTGCTGGTTAAAGAGGAGCTTCAGTATATCCAGAAGTGAAGGAAATTGGCAAAGTGGGAAGGACAGTCAGTTCTTATCTGCTTTAACAAATTTCTGAATGTATCCATGGAAAGGGAGGGCCTGCTCTACTGCGCAGTGATTGTGTAGTTTCAATGGCCCTGCCCAATGTTAGTAAAGTAACAAGAGTAATATGGAGTTACTGTACTTATTCCGCACTCATTTTTATTGCCTGTTGGAACAACAAAATGAATGAAGCCTGTCTGCCTGCATTAATACAGTACTGTGGAGAAGATCTGTGACAACTTAAGGCAAGAGTTCAGTGAACCAAAGCAGACTGTTCATGTTGTCATTAATAAAATGATGACCTGCGTCATGTCAAATGGCACAGGAATTACATAGTGAAAATATGAAGGGCCATGTATACAGGGCACTGATCTATGATATTAGTGACTATATAATTCAGAAAATTAAATGACGGAGTGGGATGAAGATGTCTCCAGTGTACTCTTCAGTTGACCCGAACTAAATCTTCACTACTTAAACAAACAGCGCCAGTCTTGTATTTACTTGGTAATGTCATATACTTAAAGATTTACTATCTGCACTGCAATACAAATGGAGAATTATTACTATGCTCAATGTTACAACAGCAACAACCACTTCATGTCCTATAACAGTTATATGAGTTGGACAGAATGTTACTTTTGATTCAAGAAATGGATTGCAGTCTTCCTTAATGACAAAATGATTATGCAAATAATAAGCACAGGACTGGATATGTTAGACTAATAATTTCAACTGACATTGTGTGATTGCTTTGTTTGCCCTAGTTTGCTTGTTGCTGAAATTTTGATTTTGTGTCCAGCTTGTTGTGAAACCTAAATAGCATCTGGATTATTTTCTAGTTGCACTGTGAGGTAATGAACAGATGGCATTCCCTGTCAGTTGACTTAATTTTTATTTTACTATGCCCAATGGACATACTTTGAGAGAAGGCTAGGGTAGGTATTAATTTTATATGCTTTCACTGCTTAGTTGAGTTGTGTGTTTTACCGAACATTGTGTGACTATTTTTTTTCTTGGTCCAGGCATGGACAGCAAATAATATTTACACTTGGTTCTCTATCAATTATTAAAAACAGCAGCACAGAAGTCAGACCACTTCCTTGATACTAATAAAAATGTGTCAGCCCTACTGAATGATTCACTTGCATTTTTAACCACAACAAGCAGGTTTATGTGAAGGGTGGGGAAGGGAAGTTGCTAACATTAAAATACATGGCCTTATAGATGCACATGAGAAAAACTTCAAAAAATGCAGAATATGCTTTCTGTCATATTAGGTGTGATTGAAAGACAGAAAGTTAGAGGTAATCATGTTATAGAACATATTCAGTTTATGATATCTCTAATTTCTATTTACAATTAATTGTTCATTCTGTTTTCACATTTTATTCAGTTATAATAAGATTTGATGTAACTTGTAAAATTAAAAATCATTTTATTTATAAGCAATCTATAAGCAGTCTATTTATAAGCAATAAACATTTTTTTTCATGTGTGGCTTGGAAATGCAGTTCTATCAAGAATTGTGTTATTTCTTAAAACCTTGTGTTTCAATTCTAGTGCTAATCCAATTAATCCACAGATGCGTGGCACTGATATTTGAAGTGTAATTGCATTAAATGCATTTCCAGAAAATTGCTTAACGTTTCATTATAGCGTTACATTACAGTTATTTTATTGCACACAGTTATTCTCACATGATAGAAGATTCAACATTGCCAGTCCCATTTTTCTTGCTTACTGCCAAAATAACAACATCGATTTTTTTTCTTTTCATTGTTTATTTTGTCTCATGTCTTGATACTTTCATTCCCTTATCTTGGAATTTCTCCTAGGATCAGGAAAAGTGCTGTATGGAAGAGACCAACATTCAGACAGCCATAAGGGTGCTTTATGCCCTCAAAGACATCCCAGCAATGAAGGCATTCATAATGACCTAACTACATCCCTGACTGTGGGGATAAGTGATCCACTTTACTGCTAAGGCCCATTGTGACTTTACTGTATAGGTTCAGGTTTTTGCAGTCCTCATGCTGAAGGCTACCTCCATGTGGTAGATGGCTGAGCCTAATTCCTGTCCCATGTCACTCATTTGGATTGATGGCCTTCCCGCAAGGCATTGCAGTATTGAGTGTCTGGTTCTACCTCACCTCCTTCCCAGGATGGGCATGCCCATGGTCTTCTAAAAGTTCAGTCAGATCCCCAAGTTGGGTCACCTGGACTATAGTAAGGGCTTTATCCTTCAATACCACTTGAGCTGTTTACAGAATTGTAGAATGTAAGCATTTCGTCATTTGCTGAAAGAATAAAAATATATTCCAGTATTTGTAATGCATTATCTATTGCACCAGTAATGGTGCTTACTACATTTGTTACAAAAATTGTGTCAGTTTCTTACTAATATCCTTTTTACAAAGGGAAATGAATACCCTGTAGTAGTTGATTATACTACTTATTGTTACTGTTTAGAATATAGCAACAAATTCCTAATTTAAAAAAAAATCTGAATGGAATAACAATCAAAGAGGACAAATAATGGAAATTCTTAAAAATATCCAAATATCAAAAATGTTTCACAATCCAATAACCATATAACTAGCTCTTTTAAAGATAAACAGATCAGTTGTTGCCATCTAGAATATTAGAGATAAAGTAAAGATATTCAACTTTTCTGTTAACTACCGATACGTGCAGGATATAATGAAAGAGAACCCTAAGAATATTAGCACTCAGTGATTAAATATTAGAACAGTTGCTTTTTAGGTAAATTTTGCTAACAACACTAACCTTTCCTGATAAACGAACTTAGGTAAACCCAAAGGGTGTTGTTGATGGACTTCAAATTCTCCCTGGTTGATAGACCTCACTTTCAGAAATCCAAATGCAGAATAGCAAATGTAAGCTCAAGTAAGGATCATGAGATAGAGTAATGACTACATGTTAAGAGGACATGGAATAACTGCTTTCTTTTGGTGAGCTATAGAGATATCTGATTTCTGACAGGAAATGTCATGTGGTCTGTTATGTAATATGTTACATTAGCCTAAAAAGCTTTACCACACTTTTCCTTAACATCATTAGTTTTATGTCAAAAGACATGCATCTGGAATATTTTCCCCCAGGCCTTCACTGAAAATGGGCTCTGTCCCACTCAGACTTTCCCAGTAAACAAATGTGAATAAGTAAATAAATAAATTATGCCATTGCAATATAAAAGTCAAATTTCTTGTAAACCTCTGCTTGTATAACATAAGGAAATTAGCTCTACTAAAATTTTGCAATGAGAAATGCTGTTGAAGAAAGTACTTTAGCAAATGGTTACTTCTGTTCAAGAATTATTCCTAAAAATGGACTAGTTTCTTGTCAAAACAGACTCTATGCAGGACAGTTTGGATAAGAAAGCATATATTAAATTCCATGCAAATCATGTTGCAATATTGATGACAGACTGAAAAAAATGGCTAACCACAGTGACTGTTTATAAAAATATAATACTTGTTTACTACACAAAATAATGAGATGGAAACAGGAAAAAAAGAAGAAACAACTTAAAAATGTATGGAGTAGGAGTAAAGAAGAATGGAATATGATAAATGTCTTAACTACTTGGCTACCTAAGTTATTGAATCTGTAGAAGGTTTTAACTTTTGGCACAAAAAAATCAATATAACTTTAAAAACGTTTGCCACAGTGGTTCCTTCACCAAAGTCCATAGCCGTTGTTTATTCCATAGTCTGAATAAGGAACTCCAGAGAAGTATCTAGTTAAATAATTCTGTTAAAGAAGGCAACTAACATTTTATCATTTTAAGTTTGATAATAACTTTTTCAGTTAAAACTGTTGAAAAACAGAAAACCCTGCTGACTTGTGCTGAAAGCTCTCAGAATGCATATTATAAAGTGTCAAGAGCTCTATCCAGAAAAAAAAAACAAAAAACTGTTTGCTTCAAATGAAAACGAAACATTTAAGTAATTTGAAGAAGATGTGCAATATTTACAAAGCAGTAATATAACACAATTGTTATCCAATGGGTTGGAACTACTCAACATTAAAGAGACATCGGAGAAAGTAGATTTTTTAATAGTTATGACTTCAAATAGGGACATAGTAAATGGGCAACAAGGATTTGAAATTTAAGGGATAAAATTGACAAAGGAACCAAAGTATTTGGAAAACAATAACTTCATAAATAAAGGAAATAGAGTAGAATGAGACCAATCAGACCACATAGACATTTGGACTGCAGGTTAGAGACTGTATTCCCTACCTGGGGATGATGGCAGATTATAGGCTAAGAGAAATGGATAGGGGAATGTTAAGTAAAATACCAACTCTGGTTGAGATTTAGTTGAAGATGTAGCAAGTTTCTAGGACACTGAAGAGCAGAGACAGGAGGTGCAGGAAGGTGTACAGCATGTGCACAAAGTGGTTGAAGAGACATTTTACTTGCAATGCCTTAAAAAATCTGATGGAAGGTGAGGAGTGCGTCTCGCAAGATCTGCCTCCCATGTATCCTGAGCTTGGAGATGATTTTTTTGTTTGGCATCTGACTCATGCCTTCACACAAAGACACACACACACACACACACACACACACACACACACACACACACACACACACACACACACACACACACACACACACACACACACGCACACACACACACACACACACACACACACACACACACACACACACACACACAAACACATGCACATCTTGCACACTGATACTTCAGATGGCTCTACATGGGACATTGCACAATCCCAAACACATTTAGTTCATTGTGCAAGTGTCTATACTTTTAACTACATGCCACTTTTAACTACATGCCACTGTGCCTTTAGGGCTGCAGCAACAATCATTGCAGTTTTTTTGGCATTTCAGCACATGTGTAGGCCATTAATCACATTCATGGAGACAACACCAGAACATGGCCCTTAGTGATGTTGGGCCATGGTGCAGATGTGCCATAACTCCCTGAAACACTACAAAAGTGCTGCATTATAGAGTGTGTTAAGTTTGTATTTTTCTTTGCTAACTGCTACTATTTGCCTTTGGTCACTCCTCCTGTTTGGCACCTCTTATTTTGTGTCTTTGGTGTTAACATCAGTTTTGTCAACAGTCTTAGCTGATGAAACAGATGGTCAATACGTGGAAAAAATCAACAATCACAGTGGATGGTGAATATGCCTCTTTCCCAGGGATAGTGCAAACTCAGTGTTATTGGATGCTATATATATCTAGCAGGGAATGTGGGGGTACAAGGGGGAGGCGAGACATGCCCCCTACAAAAAAAAAAAAAAAAGATTTAGTGTTTTATTTTAGAATTTCTAAGCATGTTAAAGCATATTCCTTGAGCATGCATAGTGACATGTCAGCATTTGCATTTTTGGTATTTTGTTATCATTGTTAGTGATGTTGATTTGGAAGATCATATTAATCTAACCATGATAATTCCCACTACTGCTCTTTTGCATTAAGAACTGTAAGTACAATTAAGGGTTTTATTTATCATGACCCATCTATTTTCCTAGGTTATATATGAAGGAGGTCAGTGAGCTACATTTTTAATACAAAGAAGCTGTCTGCTCCAGATGACAGGACTACTTTGGGAAAGATAGCTTTCCCAACAGCAGGTTCTATTTATGTGCCAACTGAGGTTTAGATTTCTTGTGCAAGTATGTGTAGTGTTACTGGTAGTTTTGTAGACTCATAGAAGGTCACACAGGGTGGGGTGATTTGTAGCCTTGTGCACTCGGCAGAGGTTGACCCTAGGATTCTGTGTAAGCCAGAAAAGAGGGAGAGACAGAGGTTAAAGGAGTTCTGTGTAGCTCATCGCTCTCAAGCACTTAATCTACTTATAACGAGAAGTAACTGAGGTTTCTCAAACCGGATAATGTATTCTGACAGGTAAATATTGAATGGAGCACTCTTTTCTACTATGGTCCTAATAAAGGATAAGTAGACATGGAAGTTAACATCTTTAAACTTAGATGATGTACCTTTGGTAATCATCTGGTCTAGGTAGAAAGATTTTCTAGTGACTTCTCTGCAAAGATGCCTAGCTCCCTAAAATGTGTCATTTTTAAGGGAGGTCATTCATGTAGTAGGTGAATGGCTTGTCTTGCTTACCAAAGTGCATGATACTATACTTTTTTACATTTAGGTTTAGACAATTGCCCTGGCATCTTTTAATTGTGTATGTTCAGAAGTCCATCATGTAGGATCTTGGTGTCCACCAAAGAGGTGATGATGGCTTCACATTTGCAGTCATCTGTAAACATTGTTGGCTAATGACCCCTGATATCAGCTTTCTTATCAGAGAAGTAAATACCAGACAACATTGGCCACAATACCCAGTCAAATGAGAACACACAAATAGCATATGATTAGAAGGACAATGTGTATCCGGTTATTTTTTGTTGACTTCTGTTGGTTAGACAGTTCACTATCCAGGAAGATACATACAGTTTTACTTTTAGATTGATTAGTTTATCTGTAGTGCCTTGGTATCAAAGGCTTGGCAAGGTCAAGGTAAGATGAGTGTATGTAATCACTGTACTATGCCTTAGTAAGTTTTCCAGAGAAGTTCACTAGCACAAGCAGGCAAGATCTTCCCTTTGCAAACTCAAACTGTAATTGATCATGGGATTTTTAAATGTAAATATTATTGTCTAACAGTTTCACAATGATGCTTTCTGTAACCCTGCAGTCTAAAGTTATCCTGATCAGTGTTGGGGGCATGCTTGGGGGAGAACAACCACAGCTATTCTGTAGCCTTTAGGCACAAAACCATTTGAGCAGCTGAGTTTTAACAGATTAATGAGATAATCTGTGAGACTATGCTTATCTGACAAGAAAACAACACAGCATATTAGCACAGTTCATAGATCCAATAAACTCCATGTAGGCTTAGCGTGAAGCCTACAGAGAGTTTATATTTTGGTACGATGAATAGTAGTGCTAATCACATATGCATGCCAAGCATCACTCTTACATTGATACAAGTGATGTTTTGTGGTCAGCCAGGAAACTGTGTAAACAACACAAATGTATACAACAGAGGTAGACAGGTTTACCTAAGGGCAAACATGCTCTCTGAGATTGTGTGGACAGCCACAATGACTAACACGGCTAAAATTAACGTAATGCAGTATAAATACACTAGTCTGTGGAAGTGTGTGCACTGAAAAGAGCCACAGACATGAATGGTAGGAATAAAGAAAGAGGAAGAGGACATGGTAATGTAAACCAGATAAAGGCATATCAATGTACATACACCCCAAAGACAAGTCAGTAGCATGAAAACTCATCACATGTGTACATAATACAGTATGTACTGATGTTTACACCTCTTGTATGGGTATATTTATATTATCATGCAGTTATTCTATATTATGTGACTGTCACACAAGGTCACACATCAATGGAGATGATAGGTTTTGATATAAACACCCTAACATGATCACTGGAGAGGGCATTTAGAAAGGACAATATATAAAATAGGAACATGTGCATATTGTGAATGTGTGCAAAATGAGTTGCCTGAATATGGCTGAAATGTCAGCATAGGTCTCACCCAATTGATACACATAGCAACAGGCTCATGGACAACATTAGACAGAAGCAGACACAATCATAGACAATATTAGAATAATACAGCCAGTAATCTGTGATACTGACATAAGATATGTGATTATGAGTTATTATACATGTTCTGGATGATCACACTTGTACAACTGTAATTATTTGTCAGTAATGTGTAAGGGGAATCAAACACACCTTCCTCAAAATGTTCACTTTTGGGAGGTGTTAATTGGGACACTATTACACCTGTTGTTTAAATTATAAGCAATCCAGGCTAGTTCAGAGGTTTGCATGACACATATGCACAATCTATACTTGCAAGAATGTAACCCGTGCCATCAATGTTGTGAAGGAGCTGTATATTTACTTGGTGCATCACAGGAAGACATACCACACATACATGTTTTAGTACATGTTGAAGGAAAATCTACACTGTCAACTCCTAATAGTTATGCAGCACAAAGAATATCTATATATAAATAAAAAGATGTGTGGAAGTTCACTGTATCAAAAGTGAGACATTTGAGTAAATCATCCCTGGAAGATGTAGGTATCAGCCATATGGATAGCAGCTCTTTAAAACAATACACTATTATCAGTAGATTCCCCATACACACTGTGTTTTGCATTCATTTGCAACAGGTAATATAAATGGATATTGTCTGAAGCATCTGCAATTGATGCACACATTAAGGAGGGATTCATTGTAATGAATGTTACAGAAATATATGAGACCAATGGCAATGCATCACTATATCCACGTACACAGAAACTACAGCACTGCAATGTGTAGCATCAGTGAGCAAGGACACTGTCACTGTGATACTATTCACATACCAAATGACATATGGAGCACACTTTATATCAGCACATGTCAAATCCATGACATATGCCACATGATCTCTGTCACCCTGCCATTGACATGGAAACTTTTATACTATCATGAAATCCTGACATGCATGCATAACTGCTCATGCAAGCTATGAAGTAATAATACTGCTGTGATGTTGTACAGTTACACTATAGCTGTACCTAGGATACAATCGTACATTGTAGGTTTATTCATGCATAGGAGAGTGCTAGGCTAAAGTCCCATGATAACATAAGATCCTGGTCATGTGTAGCATGGGCTTCATAATTTTAAATAGCTATGTTATGTAATATCAGCTGCTTCTATTCATGAGTGACATGGCTTAAACAACAGGAGTACAATCATGATTAGCCATCCATTGATCTAGGATGCACTTGAAGAAGGTCAGGCAATGCCTTTGTTTCATGTCACTGGGCAGCTTGTTCTAGAGAAGTGTTAGTGTCTGTGAGATGTATCTATCTCTACATGATTTATTATGGCAGAGACTCAGTTAACATCCTTGGAACAATCCATCCTCATGCAGTTTGTATTATTGAAGTGTAACATTTCCATCATGGCTAGACTGAAGACTGCCTTGTAGGCCAGATACAGATCAACCCTTAGTAATCTGTAGAAGATATAATACAGTGATAGGGCTTTCAATCTCTGCATAGGACTTGTCATTTATACCATGTATCTTCTTTTTGTGATAACTCAGGGTTGTTCTAGCTATTGCAGATGTGTGGTGAGGTACATGCAAAAGGGTGCATTCATACCTCTCAACTGTCCAGATTTTCAGCTCATATTTTTGGTCTGTTTCTCATAAAATTTGTGGTTTTCTGGCAAATCACTGGGATGATCTGAAGATTGAAGTCACTAAATAATCACATACATTTGAGTTTTATACTTCAAATCATTCATAACATCTGTGTTAAAACAAACCCTGTTGCTCTAGCAACTTTATAAGTTTATAAGAGCAGTATTTAAAATATGTCCCTATTTTTGGGCCTTTGTCCCCCCATTTTGTTGGGCTTTGTCCAGATTTATTGCACTAAGAGGTTGAGAGGTGTGGGTGCATTGTACTCGTAATTTATGTTTTGAGGTGTCCCTGCAGTCTCTTTTATGTAGGAGAAACTAAAAGACTCTTTAAGATTAGACTGCAGGAGCACATTAGAGATATTAGATTAGAGAAAATAACCAGTCTTGTTGCTGTACACTTTGAAAACTTTCATAATAGTAACCCAGAGTTACTAAAGGCTAGTATTTTGAAACAGGTTATTCCAAAATACTAATGATTTAAATGTTAAAATTAGGTTGCAATATAAAGAAAGTATTTATATTTTAAAATATGGAACTTTGAGCCTGTTGGGGCTAAATTCAGAATGCACATGGAACCTTTTGATTTAATAGATGTTATCTGTGTTTAATTAGCCTTAGTTAAATGTTTCATTGTATAATTGTTTAATTGAATGATTTTTAATGAGTTTATTTTAAGTGTCTATATACTTAGGTCTAGTTATTGAATTTTGTGCTCCTGGAAGGCATTTCTGTCAAAGCGCTAGAGAGAAGTGAAGTGTTCATTAAATTGTGCTTTTACTTGCATCTGATTGTGTGGATCTGGCTTTTTTTGTTGTTTTATTGTTTTGAACTGTTTGGTGAGTTGTTTTCATTTTTGCTGAACATATTACCCACTTACAGTAACACACACACACACACACACACACACACACACACACACACACACACACACACACACACACACACACACACACACACACACACACACACACATTTTGTGATCAGCATGGCTGCAACTGTGGATATATGTGTTCATATTTGTGATGAATTGATGTCTACATTAAAGCATGTATAAAACAATCTCAGTGTCTATTGTCAGTATAACACTTTACATAATGTAGCAATGCAGTTGTGCTATTTATTTTTGTAGTGTAGTCGACATTTGGGAACTATTACTGACATATCCATTTTAAGGGCATGGGTACAGTTACAGGGTACACATAAGTCTGAGTAAATACGTGTTGATTCACTAACAAGTCCCTTCTCTCTGGTTGTGCTTTTCATCGATTTTAATGAGATGAGGACTAACTGGGCAATAAATATAGTAATACGTGCCAGTCACCTTTTACATAGTGCACTGCCGAACAACTGTTTTGTGCGATTAAAGTCAAAGTATATGACCATGCAAAATTCAAATTTAGTGAATACAACTTGAACTTGAGAAGTACTCATGCATATATGCTGCAGTAGAACTAGCTGACAGATACTATGGTGTTCGTACTGTAGTTTATATTGGAAGTGTTGTGTCATAAATGTTATAACATTAAGGACTGTTACTATTGCATTCCCCATTTGCAGGGAATTAAGCGATGAGCAAACACAGGTCTCTGCTTAAGTGGGAAAATAATATTTCTACTGGTTTACCTTCCATCAAGCAAACACACAAAGTGGCAAGGCACAGCCACCAGCACTGTGGATTGTACTGAGTGTAAAAAATATACTTGCTGCCTTGTTTTACCAGTAGTAGCAGGTATAACAGGAGTAAGTGCATATTTTGAGTGCAAATGACATAGGTCTTGAATCCAACTCAATCTAATTTTTTTACAGATGTTGTCAGGATGGCATTACATTAGCAAATGTGATAATTTCTGCAACTGTGAGAGGCTATGACTATAGTGATGCACTGTATAAAAATGAGCATCAGTCAATTGATCTATGTCAACAATACACATATGCATTTGCATTCTTTGCATTCAACAGTCTAAATAAATGTTAAGGTAAATGTTTTAAAGTACTGCATTTACTCTGTTTTAACTGAGTGTTCATTTTGTGCAGTGGGTTTAAACAACATTGCTTGGAGGTAACTGTACTATTCCATAGGAAAGGAAGGACCATTCACTGTCACTCAGCATTATTGTGCAATACAAAACTCCTTGTAAATGTAGAGGACAAAAAGTGAAGGGCTTTGTTTGGGGCATTTCTGCTATGTGTGTTGTGTGTGAGTCTATTTTTTGATCAGATTAAAGGTATGAAAATGGGGTAGATAGGAAGGTGGTGAAATGGGGAGCAAGCGGGGGATAATAAAGGTAAAGAAATACAGGAATATATAGTAGGGAATTAGGAAAGAGCCATAGCTATTCAATTTTTCATCAGTGTAATATGAACATGAATGTAAAATTGGATGAATTTGGACTGTTA
This sequence comes from Protopterus annectens, assembly GCF_019279795.1. Taxonomy (NCBI): domain Eukaryota; kingdom Metazoa; phylum Chordata; order Ceratodontiformes; family Protopteridae; genus Protopterus; species Protopterus annectens. Next base: position 999,101,733 of record NC_056745.1, on the reverse strand, counting down.
CCTCAACACAGATGGTTGACGACAATGCAATCATGTTGTATAACCAGTTGGATAGAAACAAATATCTTGAGAAGACACATGAGAAGTGGAGATCTATGTATGTGACATGGACAATTTTTTTTTCTTTTGTGGACAGGTGCCCATTTTTATGATTTTATTTCAAAAGAGAAGAGTCTTGGATAAGGGATGAAGGTATGTCAGGATCAGGTAAGTAGGGCAGGTGAGGAAGCAGGCACAGACAAGCAGGATAAACAAGACAGAGACAGGGATCATGAGGGACTCAAAAGGTTGGGTATACCATGCTTGGGGATAGGGAGGGGAGATTGGAGGCCTATGCCTGTCAAGCATAGGGAGAGTGAGAATTTAGTACTCACTGTCAGAACTGTCATCACTGTCCCCTTCCTAGTCTTCCTGTTGGAGTGCTTGACATTTTGGTGTTCTCAGCATTCCAACAAGCACCTTCTCCATAAGGCTGAGGCATGCCAATGGTATATTCTTACAACCTCACACACCATGACTGGCAGCTACTGGTGGATGAAGAAATCCCCAACTGTACCAATACTCCCAAATAGTACCATTGTACCTGCTGCCAGTGTAATGCTACCTGATGTTGAGGTGGGGCTGCAGAGACAGTACTGCCAGGTTGTGTCCCACATGTGCTGGGCATTGGTGTGGCAGCTGTTGGAGGGGGTGGCAATCTGAACTACACTGGTTGGCCTACCACCCTGTGCTGGAAATCATTTTGTTGGTTGTCATAAAATTATGGCATCAGAATAATGTGATCATGCATATAAAGATAAAAAAGAGAGATAAGGCGTGGGGTAAGAGGAAAACAAAAAAGAATAAGCTAATTAGAACTATCATATGCTACATACAGTACATTACTACAATAAAAATATATTTTCACTTTTATGTTAACTATACTTTTTAAAAATCCAAAAAAGGACTGAGAATTGTTCCAAATTTTCCTTAAATATGCACTCATTGCACATATGCTTTTCAAAATAATACAGATTAAGTTAACAACATGACATTTATGCCAATTTGTTGGAATTATTATTTAATATTTTTATGCATTTGTTACTTGTGGGATTTAACCCACATCATCTGAATACACCATTACAACTGACTCCTACAATTACCTTGAGCTACAGAATGAAGCATGCATGCTTGACTTTACAGTTAAGATATGTACATTTAATTTGATAGTACTGTATGGAAGAACAATACATGAAATAAAATAATTGTTAATTTGAGCTGCATACATACCCCTTTCTTCTCTCAGTCTTTCTAAGCATTTAGCATGGTCCTCTCTGTTTGCTAAAATCTCCTTGTATGTCAGCTGTCCTAAACTCATCCAGCTACTTGTTGAGTTGTTCCTGCTTGTACCTTTTTGGGTCATTGTAATGGTGCCTACATTTCTCCTGAGTGCATGGGATGCCAGTTGCATTGGAGACAGCCTTGCCTAGACTGTTCCACGCCTCTGATTTATACTGAGACCTGATTTTCTCCCCCTGCAGCAGCCTATGACTGTGGAACTTTACAATGAGTGCAATGAAAGTTCTAGACTCCTCTACACCCCATCTTTGAGTACTAAATTGGGCACCTTCCTTCCTAGTTCCTACCATGTCTGCATAGGTCATCCAACAACAGTTAAAGTGTTTTCTCACCAATTTGTGATATCGCATTTTACTGCTAGTGCACAAACCCACACAACCATGCCAACCACATTTACATGATCTTAAGTGGGGAGCAACATTGCCAAGCAGAGGAGAAGGCAGTTTATGAAATAAGAAGGGTAATGTGACAGTAGGCATTAATTTATGGCTTGTCTGCTGCTATCCTGTTAGATGACTTGACTTTCCAGACAAGTATTGGTGATACAAATGTTATGACCTAACATATTTTTTGTGTGGCTTTATACACTGATAAAAGTAATTTGTTTTTAAACATAGGTGTTTATTCCTCTTTGCCACAGAAGAAGTGCATATTCCAGACTCATTAATTATATAGGCACACTAAAGGGTGTGTGGTTAACCGTGTATGTGTGTGACCTGATAAGAACCTGGTTTATGCATTCTCATGTATGATACAGGAGTAATGTGGGACAATGTAGTGGAAATGCATATACCTGTATTACTTGCATGAAAGATTTCAGAGTTCTGTGTCAGACCACACCATAGATTCAACTTTTCAGCTAGGCTTGTGTTACGTGAGTTGTGTATATGACTATCACTGAAATATGAAGTCCATCCCAGGACAGAAAAGAAACTATCAATAACAGAAACATAATTGTCAGGATACCCTCATTCACACAAATAATTCATATGATATCTACCGCTATAGATAGTTATTATGTATAATTATTTTTATATTGTTATTCTTTATTAAAAAATGAGTGGAACATCATTAATAAAATTTGGACTGTTAGATTAGAATCCTGTCTCACCTTTATTGTAGCCATGAACCTAAACCAGTTGCCTCAAGAATGGCTGGGCAGAAGGTGCATTTTTTTACATTCATTGCTGTTCAGAGTGCTCATTGATGTAGAAGAAATGTTTGTCAGGCCTGCTATTAAGTTATATAGACACATTAAAGAACTGAGTGGTTAATCATGTATGTGTGTGGCATGAAAGTTTAGAAAATAAATGTTTAATTGTAGAATGATACTTATGCTGATACCCACAGTTAGTAATGTAATATGTATATGATATCGTGTGTATTAATAAAACTTGGAATTTGCTGCATTAGAACTCTGACTCACTTATATTAGGGACTTTAACTTACACCTGTTACCAAAGGGAAAGCTAAGCAGCAGGTGTATTTTTTACACTCATTATTGTATATGGGTGTTGACCACCACGCAATGCTGCTTAACATGTTATTGTGATGGAAGACCACACATATAATAATGTAAATTTTTGAAATTGACAATGTCTCCTTATTATCTGCAGGTGTAATGAAACAGCAGGCATTGTGTATGCATGCTGACAGCCGTTCAATGCTGCTTAGCAGTTTGTGTGATGGAAGGCAAAATATATTATTCTGTATCTTTTTGAAAGTTAGAATACATCTTTTTTGTCTGTAACATTACACCATGTTTACACACTGGTGAGCAAGGCAGAAATGAGGCAGGCAAAGCCCAACATGCATTATTATTGTAAAAAAGTTTATTAACTTTTATCATTAAAAGAAAAATGAAGGACTTGAATCATGATCTACATATCCAATATGCTGTGTGTTTAGTTGTGTTTACAAGGTGTGCTACACACATGCACTTAATTCATGGTTTTAATTTATGCTGTCCATATCACAGACGCAACTTCCATTAATTTATATTTATACATTTCACCTTATTTTCACTATGTTGTGTTTTGCCCACATATTAATATTAAGAAAAACATACAAAATACATTTTAATACGTTACACATTTTTGCACAAGTCTGGAGTTAAACTATCATACTAGTGAACCTACAAAACAGACTAGGAGTGTCATATCTCTCTCTTTACCACAGAAACAACTTTACAGCAGAAAAGCAAATCAAGTACATTCAAGTAATTCCAATTTCCTAACAGTATTAAGAAGACATATATGCTTGCACACTCCCATTTGTTTGTGCATGTGTGGCTTACATATTTAGAGCAATGATTGATCACACAACCATTTATGAATATGTTTGCACCAGTTCAGCTCAGTCTTCTCTTTGTATTGTGTTTATTCTTTTCTTATCTGTGTTGTAATCTCAGACATGCAGTCTATAGTGCATTTTGTATTATTGTCCTTTAAATGTATAATAAAAATACATGGCAGTGAAAAACATTTTTCAGCAAAGGCAGGAGAGTCTGGCTATTAGTTAGTTCTACACTTTGTAAATGTAGCCTGGGTGACACACTCAATGCAGTCTAGGTAGTCGGAATTGCTGTTGTGTCTTTCTTCTCCCTCCTGCTGGTCATTCATAGTTACAATCCATTAGCAGCTAACAGTGAGCTTGTGCCTAGACTATGTTTACACTTGCTACATGAAGTCAAAAGTATGGTATTCAGCAATTCTAATGAGTTCTCAACTCATTTGCATCTTCACTGTGCTCAGCGGCCTGAATCTACACTATAGAAAGGTAACCATGTAGCAAGGGAACTTGATGGCGAGGAGACTTGTGTATTTGGAGCAAATATCAGATTGCTATGCCTTTTGATTTATCTGCAGAGAAGACTTCTAATTTTTCTTAAGGTATGATTGTATTTTTCTTGTACATTCTAGATTTTGTAACATGTTACCAAGCAAATTTTATATATATATATATATATATATATATATATATATATATATATATATATATATATATATATATAGTTCCCCTTTACAATCCCGAATTACTGAAATCTCAGATTTCAGTATCTCGGGACAGTAAAGGCGAAAACCAAAAATGTTGAAAGTGCATAAGTGCGAATTCGAATATCTGGAATCTGCACTTATGCAGTGCAGCAACAGGACGGGAAGTGTTTGGCGGGATGTTTTACAGAAGTGAAGGTAAGTGAATGTATGTGAGTGTTTTTATAAGTTGTGCATGTGGGTTAGGGTAGGGAGGTGAAAGTATGAGTGTGAGTGTTGTATGTGTTTGTGTTGGTGTGATATGTGTGCGTGTGTGTGTGTGTGTGTGTGTGTGTGTGTGTGTGTGTGTGTGTGTGTGTGTGTGTGTGTGTGTGTGTGTGTGTGTGTGCACGTGCGAGGGAGTGTGGAATATGTGCATGTGAGTAATGCATTTCTTTACTGTAAGTGCGATCTCGGAGTTGGTATATATAAGTAGGGGTGTGTGGGGGTGCAGCCCCCCCACATGGGAGGTGCAGGGAGGCTTGTCCCCCATGTGGGAGGTGCAGGGGGGCTTGCCCCCCTGCATAGAGGTAGTGTAGGATTGTGTAGTTTGTGTGCTATGGTTTGAATGGAGTGGGTGTTGTGTGGTGTATGGTTTGTGTATGTTTGGGATTTTATTTTTCATTATTGTGTGTTTCGGGTTTGTGGGCCATTCGACTTTATAGTTTCGAGATACTGAAATTCGAGATTTCAGTATTTCAAAATTATAAAGGGAACCATATATATATATATATATATATATATATATATATATATATATATATATATATATATATATATATATATATATATATATATATATATATATATATATATATATATATATATATATATATATATATATATATATATATATATATATATATATATATATATATATATATATATATATGTATACATATACATAAATACGTGTGTGTTGTTCTAAATATACTGTAGAAAATGGAACTTTTATTTGTATGCACTTCTTACAGGTTCATTGAAGGTTACTAGGCAAACGGCTCTAGAGCCCTTACAAGCCTAGCCATATTTATTCAGAATTGACCCAACTGTCAGTGGTTAGGATAGTAAAGTTCACAGAGGTAAGGCTATATGGTAGTTAATAATGACTTCCTCTGTCCAATAAGGACATGGGCACCACCCCAGGAATAAATCTGAAGTCACCCATCCATTGATCTAGGTTGTGTTTGAAGAGGGTCAGGGAGAGGGTCTGTTTCATGTGAATTGCAAGCTTGTTCCAGAGAAATGACAGAGTCTGGGAGATCTATCTTATCTCCCCAGCATGACTTGTTCATGTCAGAGGCTAGGTTAAGATCCCTGGACTGAGTGACCTCATGCAGTTTTATTTGCAAATGTGCAGCATTTGCATCAGCGCTGGGTCAAAGACTGCCCTGTAAGCCAGGCACAGGTCACCCCTTAGCAAACTGTAGGAGACAGAATACAGTGACAGGGCTTTCAGTCTTTCTGTGCAAGACTTGTTTTGTGTACCCTGCAATTTCTTGGTGAGAAATCTATGTTGTCTCTCCAATTGTTGCAGGTGTCTTGTGAGGTAAATGCAAAAGGGAGCATTGTACTCAATTATTCGTCTGATGTGGGCTGAGTATGATAGAATTATAACATCCTTAGATCTAGATGTAATGCCTTTACTTATAAGATGTGCCACATAGAAGGATTTCCTTACTACTGTGGATATGTGGTGGTCAATGTTAAGGTTGCTATCAACCTGAGTACCCAGTTAACGTACAATTGGGCCTACACTTAGTGAAGTGCTATCTATAATGCAATTAGCAGGGATGTTAGCTTTCCTAAAAGGAACAATAATGCATTTTTTTGTATTTATCTTTAATCTGTAGATTTAGCACCTATCATTTGTCTGTGTTAACCCTTTCTGTAGTATATTAACATCACTGGGGGACTCTGCTCCCAATTTGCAATCATCAGTGAACTTGGTCATCCACAGGCCACCCAGGTTTGCCTAGACTTCTGTGAAATAAATTCCGAAAAGTAAGAGTCTCAGCAAAGAACCCTGTGGTATGCCACTGGTGACTGGTCTTTTGCTAGAAGTGAAATCAACAACTTTGACAGTATGTGTCCTGTTGGTGAATCATTTGGCTTCCCATCTGGTAATGTAGGGGTTAATTCCCAATTTGGAAAGTTTCTCTATAATACTGGAATAGAGGATTGTGTCAAATTCCTTGGCTAGGTCAAGATAGGTGGTATGCACTGTCTTTCCTTTATTCAGGGCCTTGGTGACTTTCTCAAAGAAGTCAACCATGTTTAACAAGCATGATTGACCTTTAACAAATCTGAACTGTGTTGGGTCCAGAGTTTGGACATTACCTATGTCCTTGTTAATAAGGTCCATAATGATTCTTTTCATGACCTCCCAGATGTGTTTAGTCCAGCTTATGTGCCTGTAATTTCCAGGGCCAGTTGATGGTCCTGCTTTGTGCCAAGGGATTACTGTTGCTGTCCTCCATTCTGCCAGAACATAGCCAGTTCACAGGCTGTGGTAAACAGGGATCCAAGTGGATCTGCTGGGTCATGTTTTAAGTTGATTAAAAGGCAACTTGGGATGTTGTCTGGTCCCTCTGATGCCTTGATTTTTGGCCTTGGAGAGCGTCAAGATGACCTGCTGCTGCTGTCTTGAGTTAATAGGCTGAGGAATGGTGGCAGGTATACTTTGGGGGATGATTGGAGGAGACAGGGTGGTGAAGTTTGCTCCAAATCTGTCAGCTAGCAGACTGACCATTACCTCCAGTTGAGTATGGGTGTTGACATCCACAACCAGTTCAGCACATAGCTGGGTATTCCCTTTTAGATTTTGGACATAGTTAAATAATGCCTTTTGAATATCCTTAACTAGGGAGGCTATTTTTCCTTTGCATTTAGCTTTGGATGATTTGACAAAAGCTCTAATTTTTTTTTTGTTTAAGCTAGAGAGGGAGTTCTTCCTCTGCTGAATCAGTTTCCTGTTGTTCTTGGACATTAGTGTATTCCTCTTGTATAGCCGGTTTATACCAGGGGCAATCCAGTCAGGTACAACAGATTGTACAAAAAAAAAAAAAAAAAAAAAAAAAAACTGCTTAAGTGGTTATACAGGGTACTGGCATACATCTCTGCATAGGACTCCATGTTATCTGCATTTGAGGGGGGTTTAAAACATCTTACACCATCACTTGGTAGGAGATAGTTTGTATATGAATAATTCTTAAGTGTTGTTGAGCTTGATGAGGTATCTGATCTTATAATTACATCAAACGAGACTGATTTATGGTCCAATGTTATCAGGGAGGACATCACATGGGTGGTGGGAAATACTCCCCCATGTTAGTTAGTACTATGTCCAGGGCATCTGTGCCTCTTTTGGGTGTGCTGACTAGCTGTTCCAGAATATTTGCATTGACAAAGTCCAAGAAAATCTAAGCCAGTCTGTGGTCATGTGTGTTTCCTAATCTATGGTAGAATAATTAAAATCACCCATGAATAAGGTGGTGGGCTGCACGGTAAGTGACTCTAGTATATCCAGATATACTGTATGCTTTTCCTGTTTCATGTTGTGGCTAGATATAATCTGATAGGGGGCTTTGCCTATAGTTAATTGGACATGGAGTAGCTCAAGAGCATCATACTGTTTGGTCAATCTCAAGGTGTACTTATCCTTAATGAAGATGGATTCACCTCCTCCTTTGGTTCTTTCATGCTCAGTTTGTGTTCTTAATATATGGAAGGCATTGCAGCCCTTCATGGCCAGGATACTTTCTGTGCCTTAGGACCATATCTCAGTAACTGCACTGATGTCAGAATTTTCCAAAATGAGGAATGCTTCAAGGGAGTGCAGTTTCTTGTTTAGACTTCTTGCATTAAGCAGCAGTAACTTGAGTTTATATAGAGAGGATTTTGTTATGTTGGGAGGTTGGTTATTTTGACCCTGCTTAACAAAGGCACAATAAGGGCAGCTAATGCCTTTGCCAGTACCTGAAAGCCAAGAAGAGACAGGTGCAGACCACCTCTGGCAAAGCAGCATGGCTTGTCGAACATGGCTTCCCAGGCTGGCAGATATTATATCCTCTTGTCCTGACACCAGAAGCGAATCCAATTGCTAAAGTCAGTCATTTTTGTTTGTATTGTGGCATCATCCTTGGAGAAGGTAGAATGCTGCTTAAGGATAGACTTATACCTGCTTGTGACACATAATCTGAAAGTTCAGTCATGTCTCTCTTCTTATAGTCCAGTGAGGTATGTCTCAAGTCATTCACCCCCCCCCCCCCACATGGACTACCTGTACATGTGGTTGATTGAACTGAGTGCTTGAGTGATTTGATGGATCCTGGCACCTGCCAGGCAGCTAACTGTAACCCACTCCTTATCCAGCCTGGTAAGGGGAGCATCTGATTGTCTCACAATAGAGTCACCCATGCTAAATACATTAGGCTTTGTGGAGTTACGTCTTATGGGCTTATTTACTGAGACACAGGTGTGTGTGTTATTATGTGTTGTGGTTGATTTTTACATTGTTATGTGTGTAAGTGGTTTACATTTGGGACGCCTCTGATCTTTTAGTAAGTTATTAGTGAGTGCCTCCACGTATGTAGGATTTGGGTCTATAGTAGAATATCGAAGTTTGAAAACATCGAATGTTCTAATATCGAACCCAAAACAGCGAACGCTGAAAATAGCAAATCTGCAGAACACCAAATTTTTTACTAGGGAAAGAATTTGGTTGGCCGTTTCTGTGGCTTTGCTATTTTCAGCACTGAGGTGGAAAGTTATGGGTCGGGTTCAGGTAAGTGTGCGATTGTGCAGACGTTAGGGTTAGGGCATGGGTTAGGTGAGTTAGGGACAGGACACAGGTGAGGTGAGTGTGCGATAGTGACAGACTTTAGGGTTAGGGCAGGGGTTAGGTGAGTTAGGGTTAGGGTGCAGGTGAGGTGAGTGTGCAATAGTGACGGACCTTAGGGTTAGGGTTTGGGTTAAGGTAAGTGGATAGATAGTAGTGTATGTACAGTTTAGTGTAGGGTTAGATGTAGGATTTTAAGTGTATGTGTGTGCATTGCTGTTTTTTTGGTGTGCTTGTGTTGTGTGCGTGTTTCTCGTAACAGCAAATTTTTTCCCAGGGAAAAAATTCTCTGTTCTGAGCTTTCGATGATATCATATTTCGAGACTCCAAGTTCGAGCTTATGGTGTTCGATGTTTTGGAATTTCAATAATATGATATAGACCCGGAGGATTTATGTGCTGTGTCCTTATTTAGTGTTGGAAGTGTGTGTGCTGACAGTTTTTTATTTTATTTAAAATTTTTTACCGAGAAAGTCCAACTGGACACAGGTCCATTTTTATTGGAGGCCTGGGGAGAAAAGCTCCAAATACAGTAGAATACAACAGATACACACTGACAAGATAAATCATACAGGAACTCTTTAGAGTTGAGCATACTTATCAGAAATTAACATTTTTTAAAATAACTAAGAGTGAGTAAATACTAAAACTAGGTGTAAGTAAGTACTTTGTAGAAATTTGTTTTCTTTTTTTTGCATAGAACTATAGGGGCTTTATACTTGGGTATACACTGACAACCTATTTGGAATTTGATTTGTCCTTATGCGAGAGTCTTGCCTCCAATTTCATGGTGTAATTACATCTGTCACATAAAGTATTTGTTTGTTTCAGGAGTAAGCGGCTGTCAGTAAACATGAGACAATTGGTTCAAGACTTGATGGCTTAACAGTTGCAGATGTTTTAATTTAGGAGCTGACTCTGTGTGATGCTAGCAGTACACAACCATGATGTGGGTAAAAAAAGGTTGTGAGCATTACCTAGCATTAATGTTACTATATGTATGTGCATAGGATGAAAGTTGCACCTCCTTATGGGATGAGCATGTGTGCTATTCATTGTCACTTGGCCAGGGCAAGGGCATATTGTGCATGCATATGTCTACCTGCACCCACAATGGCTGGTGGTTCCCCCTCTGAATCATCACCTGCATGTGGCTATATTGACCTTGTCAGTCCTGGTGGGATGTGTGTCTCTTCACCTAGGTGTTCCTGTTGAAGCTGTTTTCTCAGGATAATACTGTGAAGGAAAGCACAGGCAGTGACAATTTCATTACAATTACAGGGATTGTATTACAGGGCTCCCCCTGTTGTATTTAGGTACCTTAACAGTTACTTCAGAAGCCCTAGCACATGCTCTATAATATTTTTTGTTTGAATGTGTGCCTCATTATAGCATTCTTCAGTAAGTGTGTGCGAATTTCTGATGGGCATCATCAGCCACGATTCGAGTGCATACCCTACATCTCCCATAAATGACATTGTGGGATATCCCCCCCAGAAATCCTTTGATAGAGCTGAGACTTGTGACAGATGTGGGAGTCATGATAATTGATGGGGCTGTCAGCACACACATTTAAGATAATTCTTTTAGCATTACAGATGACCTCTCAGTTAATGGAGTGGTAACCCTTTCTGTTTATGTAGTCCTTTCCCTGTTCCCCAGCTGGTGATTTGATCTAAATGTATATTCAGTCTGTGGCACACAGGACTTCAGGGATGTGTGCTACAGAATAGAAGTCCTGCATAGTTATAGCTCTGTCGTCAGGTGAATGGGGAATATGTATGTAGTCACTGGCATGTTGTAGCATAGTATTCAGGAATTGAGGGGGGGATCCTCAATGTTGATGTCTGTGACACCCTCAACATATCCCCTGTTGGTTTCTGGAAGGTATCTGTAGTTATTATTCAAGGTGCTACACACCCTGTTTCCCATTGGTTTGTCCTTGCTGTCAGTTGAGGATGACAACGTTTGCAGAGTTACTGTAGTGTGCATATCCATTCTGTACCATTCTACAATTTCCACCTCATGCAAACCATGAAAAGTTAAATGGGGACTAAACATACTTCTGCTTCTTGTCCAACGCCTATTAGCAGCAGCAGCATAGACTTGAGCCTGTTGCACATAGAGAAGAGCAGCAGCAGCCCCTAACATTCTTTCTCTGTAGTGAAGTTTGTATGGCTGTATTCTAACAGGTTTTAGAATCTGAGGCCAAAACATACACTAGGTGTACATGCTTGCTTTATAGCTTCTTGAATAGTTCCTCCATCTTGGATTGGTTGATTAGCATACAATTCAGCTGCTTATGTTGTAAGTAGCATGCCACAATGTTTATTGTCTTTGTGTGGCTCTACATACTGTGTAGAGCCGCTTATTGATTACAAGTCAGCGCTCTACCATGTGCGTGTCATGGGATGTTGTGCACACAGTTTTAGAGCATTGTGTAGGTTTTATTGAATCCAGCCCTAGTGTTTTTAGCTCAAGGATTGCCTTTATGACTTCAGAAGGAACCTATTTGGGGTTATGGACATACTGATCTTTGGGGTGAAGATGTAAGGTACATGGGGTGATGTTTGAGCTAGCTTTATCAGCCAATATGTTGACTATGCTACCTGGGACTGAGATGTATAGTCTACTAATGTGCAGTACTGAGTGTTGCTTTTAAGGCTTCTGACATACTTAAAAAAGGCATTTTGGTCTTCCATGACAGATGTTGAAGTTTTCACTTAATACTTGCTATGATACTTTTGACTTTGTTCTTAAGTTCCTGGCTTCACTTGTTTATGTCGGTTACAAAGCATGGGGTTTTTAGTCTATTTTCAGTGAGGAGGGTTTTAATTTTTTTGTTGTTATATAGTACGCTTATGCCTGTTTTTCAACATTGTGGTTAGTTTCTAAACTTGCAATTGCATTTGTGTCAAAATGAGTTTAAGTTTTGATGAAGGCAGTGACTTGACAGTGAAAGCTCTCTACAAATATAACATCGTCCACCAGATCCCAAAGAAGAGAGTGTATCAAAATGTCTTTGGGTTATCTTTTAGCATTGTAAGACTTGACAGTGAAAAATCTATAAATCAGCAAAGTTTATAGAAATCATGAGTTAGGTCCTAATATTGTAAACCACAGAATGTAGATATATTTCACCACTGATGGAATAAGTAATGGTGCACTACACAATGGTGCTACATATGTAAGGAAAAGGTCCAGTAAATCTGATATCCTGGCTTGGGAGTGCACTGTCTGGCATCGGGAATTGAAAAGTCTAGGAAATGTGCATAATTATTTGCCCTTTTGTAGATTTTACATTTTTGAGCAAATAATCCTCAGGAATAATAGTGTTCAGTTTAATGCTGAGAGACTCAGCCCTGTATGAATAAGTTTCAAGGGTTGCAGGTATAATAGAATGGGTTCTGTAGTTGCTTAGGATTTGCTAATTAATCTCATTGATAACAACAAAGATATCAATCTGTTTGACATTGTTTTCTTGCTGCAAAACTCCAGATGAGATTATACCATAGAGGAATATGGACACATTACCACAAGTAACGACGGCACCCTCAGTAAACAATCTAAGTGAGCAGTTGCCATTGAAAGCTGGTATGAATTATGTGTTATCACTGCATATCTCAATACTTCCTGTGTCAGAAGAGCTTCCAGGAGTGGAAACCTCAGTACTGACACTTCTACACTGAACAGACTGACAATTCTAAAAAATGCATTATGGAGATGAGAACATTTTGGCCAATATATACAAAGCCTTCTGATAAGAGAAGCAGGCCATCTTTCATAAAACAGGATGGACTGTTGACCATCTCTTCCAGATTAACACAAACTGGACCTCCTTAAAATGACACCAATAACGTATCCGATTGACTTATTACTTCCCTTACTAGGAAAGCTGACTGAACTTGTATAGGGAGTTAGGGCTTAATTCAAATACTTAAATCTAACCACAATGATGGCTGCACTCCAAATGTTCAACTCCCACTCTTAATCAGGACACTAGTTTGATGAATTTTCATTCAGTGGATGATAATGGATTAAATAGGGTGCTGGAGGTGAAGTTAGATAATGGCATTTGAAACTGGGCTAATAAAGAAATTAACCGGAGAATGTAAAGTCAGTTAAAAATTTGTTGCCAGATTCCCTCACAGAATTTGGTGCATATCCCTCACAGAATTTGGTGCATTATGCCTTTATCAGTGCCAAACTTGAGGATAACATTGTAATATGTAAAAGTACAACAAGAAACTCAGATTAGCTTAGTGCACAATGGAATATATGAGTATAAATGGTGCACAATAGAAATGCACAAGCAATCCATAAGTAATGAGAAATGGTTGTTCAATTACACTGTACATTAAACAAGTTAAGGAAAGATGATCACAATTCAAGCACCCTGATAGTTATATAGACACATACACACACACACACACACACACATATATCTATATATCTATATATATATATATATATATATATATATATATATATATGGGTACATGTCAGTCTACTGACAAGTCGGAAGACTGACATTCACTCCACCGACACATGAAAACATCGAAAGCGCAAACACGGACATTTAACAGGTAAGACTTTTAAATTCGCTAATCATGCCTACCACACATGCATAACACTGCCACACTTACTAAAACATGGTAGGCATGATTAGCGAATTTAAAAGTCTTACCTGTTAAATGTCCGTGTTTATTTCAATGTTTTCATGTGTCGGTGGAGGGAATGTTGGTGTTCCGACTTGTCGGTGGACTGACATGTACCCATACATATATATATATATATATATATATATATATATATATATATATATATATATATATACATAATACATATATATATATATATATATATATATATATATATATATATATATATATTCGTATTAAACAGAATTTATACAGTAAGGTTAATGATTTCTGCCAAATGTAACTAACCCCATTATGATAGCCAAAAAAAAAACAACTCTCCCTATGTAAGCCGCATGGCACCCGTAACATAAATTTTCAAGAACAGACACAGAAACGTCTCAGACAACTATGGGTATTTACATGCTTCATTCACTAATTTAAAATACATGCTTATGGTTGAAAGATGCAATATTATGCAATATGCAATATTATTTGTAATAATATATATATGTATGTATTGACATCACTCTTTACAGTAAGCTCAGAGAAAACTAAGAATATCTCTGTGATGCATGTATTAGTAAAATATGCTGGTTTGGACTTATGGATTCTGATGAAATCTGTAAATATTCTAATAAAATAATTAAAGGCAAAGGGCAATAATGGCCACATCACCATAGCTACCATTTGCTAATAATGGGTTTTGAGCCTGCATGGGAAACACAAGTAATACATACACGCAAGGAAACTGGGAGATAGAAAAGAATATGTGGGGTATGGGTGAAGAAATGGGACACACAAGAGGGATGTTGGAATAGGAAAATCTGAGGAAATGTCATAGGGGCATTTGCATTTTTTTTTTATTGGGAATAGGCCCCATTTTTTTTTAAGAATAGAAGGAAAGGTAAACACAGGGAAAGAGAAGGAAAAGGACATCCCAGGAAGTATACTCATAGAACAAATATCGCAACACAAGATAAACAAAGGTTGGAAAAATACAATAAGGATAGCTAAGTTGCACAGACAGCACACTGCACAACATGGGCAATGAAAAGTTGACAAACAGGGTGGGGATGCATACCAGCTATGGTGAAATGCAGAAAAACATGTCTACCAATGCATTACTAGTGCATGGTGGAAAAAATGCAGTTACTTGATTCAAGGATGGAAGCTACCAAAAAGCGTAAGCTTCTCCGAGATGTAAATGATTTCACAAGAAGTAACATTTTCTCTTGGCCTAGAGACAACAGTCATAAATACAGAAAAACTGATGTAACTGTCCCTGTGCATGTTCGTGATGATGGCTTGGACTCCCTTGATGATTTTGGTTCGAGTAGTGTTCAATTAACTCAGAATGACTCGGATTTAAAGTCAACTACCCCCTTGGTACACAGAGCTGATGGTTCTGTCCGCACTACGTCCTCAACGTCAATAGGAGGCATTGCCGGCTCCTCTGAGAGCCTCACAGACGGCAGACATGCTAGTGCTACTACTGGGAATACATATGCATACAAAAAAATGCCGCAGATGCAGCAGACTAAAATAAACTTTTCCAATAAATGCTTCAGTCTGGACCATCCAGAAGCGGTTAGAGAGCATGTAATTAACACAAGAGATTCGTCGAATACATGGAATGAAACACCAAATAGAATGAACAAAAGAAAACTGGATAGCCCTTTAGGCTCAGGCAAGATGAGCCGCAAGTCTACAGAGGTACGTTAAACTTGTCAGATTTCATTTTGCACGAGACACACTATTCTGTTCTCTCTAAGGGCTTGAACTTCATCCCCACATGTGCAGATGATTTAGTTTCAACACTGACAGATCTGAAAAGGTTCACGAGACTGTTAAATCTAAAACTGTTATTTGGCAACACACAGATGTTGACTCAAGGCTGCAAACGCCTTAGTACATACATCCCTGTCAATGTACCTGTTGTTAAAGCGTTCCATGATGTATGTGAAGCAGAAATGAGACAAATGTTTGATATAAATATTAAGAAATATAATGATAGAAAATGTTTTAACCTTAGCTATGAAGAGTTTCAAGCATACAGAGACTTGCAATCTAATATAAATATTGTCATTAAGCAAGCTGATAAGGGGTTGCAGTTGTGCTTATGAATAGAGACAAATATTTTTTGGCTATGTCTAGTTTACTTAGTGATGACACTGCATTTAAGGAAATCACCCCTTTGGATGTTAAGAAATGTATCTCATACGTGAATATGGTAATTTATGACCTACAGATCCAAGGTGACATAGACTTAGATCTATTCAATTATTTGACCGTAACATGCCCAATTACCCCACAGTTATATGGCATCCCTAAGATCCACAAATCCCTCACTGATCCACCAATGAGGCCAATTGTTTCAGGTGCTGGTTGGGTAACAGAACCGCTTTCAGTTTATTTGCATGATCAACTTCAACCATATCTTAGCCAATGTGACTCTATCTTACGTGACACCATTGATTTTGTTCAGAAGCTTAAGCAATGGTATAACATAGAGAAGGTGTCTCTACATCTAAGAAGGTACCTTTTGGTAACCCTAGACATAGTATCTTTGTTTACTGTCATTCCAACTGATATTGGCCTGGACTTGTTGAGGGAATTCTTACTCTCATCTCCTGATCCCAACTTCCACAAAATTGAAAAAATATGTACTCTCATGGATGTGGTGTGGAGAAATAATGTTTTTCTTTTCAATGAATCCTTGTATCTTCAGCTTACAGGTGTGGCTATGGGTACTTCGGTAGCCAATACTTATGCCAACCTAGTTTTATACCAGTGGGAAAGGAAACATTTATTCAGTGGTTTGAATCCATATAAAGATAATGTAAAGTTCTTTCAACGATTTGTGGACGACTGTTTTTTGATTTGGGGGGGCACGTTACAGGATTTGAATGATTTTATGCTGTACATCAATTCAATCTCATCTTTTTTGAAGTTCAAAATGTGTTCATCTGAAATTACTATTAATTTTTTAGATATCAACTTGAGTCTTGACGGTGGTACACTTAGAACAAGCCTCCATAGAAAAGAAGTCTGTGCAGGAAGATACACTCATGCAAGTAGTATGCATGCGCCACATGTTTTTAGAGGTACTGTCAGGTCTCAATTTTATAGAGCCAGTAGGTTTAACACGGAAGATCCTAGCTTCTCCGAACAGTTGAATGAGATGATAGCTGATTTCACTAACAGTGGTTATGATGCTACCATCTTAAATAATGAGAAACTAAATGTGCTAGAGGAAAGAAAGTCGAGGGTGGCCCCTGTTATGTTAAATGACGCCATAGAAACACAAGCTGTTGGCTTGCCCAATGTGTCCATCCAGAATGAGATGAAAGTAAGATACGTTACTTCGTTTAGTACAAATACACCATGTATTAAACGTATTATCCATAAGAATTGGCTAATCTTGATGGCATCTGAAGAGTTAAAAGCAATGCTGGGCAATGTCCCATTTTTTGCATATCGTAACATGAGAACCCTCAAGAGTGTCCTCTGTTACAAAGATTTTCCTACAAATATCACAACACATCCATCCAGCACTATGGGCACACGAAAATGTTATAATTGCTCGTGCTGTGATGACATTGATGATGAACATTTAGGTATCTTTGAACACCCAGTCAGTAAGAGGCTGTTTAGGTTCAATGTAACTGCTACTTGTGTTACCACCCACGTGGTTTACCTCGCTACCTGTGTATTATGCAACTCTTTCTATGTGGGTAAAACCACCCGTAAACTTAAAGATAGGATCACAGAACACAAGTCTGAAATCCGAAGATGTGTGGACACTAATGCTTTATATAAACACAGGCTATGTCTTGGTGAACAGCATGTATTTAAATTTAAAGCTATAGACCATGTTTCACCCTCACCCAGAGGTGGTGACATCAATAACAAATTAGAAATTAAAGAATATAACTGGATAATTAGATTGATGGGTGACTCACCCTCTGGTTTGAATAGTACTGTCAGCCTTAAACCTATTTTGGTTAGAATGAGTAGATCTAGATTAGGAGATTTTCTCTTTATGTATATGATTGTACATGTGATTTTTAGGTTAAAACTTTGCTTTTTTTTTTAAAAATATACATTCTTCCTTTTTTAAATGTTTTTTGTTTTCATGTATGCATTATGCTGTTGCATTTTTTAGCTTTGCATATTTATTTATTTCTACATGTTTTGTTTTAATGATTGGGTCATGTGACTTCTTGGCTGCCGGTCATATGACTTTTTTAGACCTATATATACTCTGCATTTGCATTTGTATTTTCAGTATTGATAAGGATTTTATCCGAAAGCTTTGCTCTTCACATTAAAGTGTTTTTTTCTACTGAGAACGTTGTTTGTCTTACCAATGCATTATCACATTATGACATGTTGCAAACTCTGTGGCAGTCATACCTGGATGTCTATGACCAATGGTGGATGTGTGTTCCAAGGTAATAAAATGGGAACATAGTAAGATCACAGTACACATTGGATAAATATACACGTGTCCAATTAGTCCATCAGCAGTGCAGGTGTAAGCCAAGCAACTTCAAAGATGAGCAAATGTATGTCTAACAGTGGTAGTGAACTCGGCCTGAGGACAGAACCAAACCTAGGATCATACATGTGAAAGGTAAACAGCCAAGCATAGAGTCAAACAGAAGTACTGCAGAAGAGCAATGAGCACTGCTATATACATAAGCAGGTATACACAACCCAAACAAACATGTGATTTAATGTGTATATTGTATACACATATGCCATGTCAAAGGCATCACACAGGTGTAGATGTGTATGTATGTATGTCAATGGCATAAATGGAATGTATATGAATTTAAGGTCAATAAACATACATAAACCAATGACATAATAACATGTTCAAAAATTTAACAGAACAGCATAATAAATATAGCAGGTTGTATACATGTATGTGAAAAAAACTACACTGTATAACACACAAGCATAATGAGAACAAGGATGTATTACAAGCATTAGCCTGCAACCTGTATGCATGTGTCCTGCATTGTACAATGGGCATACATGTGGCAAATGTTTACTATGTCAAATTAATACATGGCAATGGTCAGCATTTTAACAAAGGCAAACATACCTGCAAAAGATAATAGTGAAATATGAAGGGGAGAAGAAGGTGGACAACTTGGGCCCACATCAGGGAAAAGCAGGGCAAGGTAAGTTGACACAATGGAAATGCATGTGTAACGCACACAGGGTGCTGTAGAAGCCACAAAGAAATACATTTAACCAAATAGAAAATTTATGTCAAATGACCAGATTGGTTGCTGATAGCCACAGAACTAGACATGTATAAAAAACACATACATAGTAATGTCCAATCATGTCACATCAACATGTATAGGTAAGCAAGCTAAAAATTGCAAGCACATACACATATACTGTCATGCAGATGTCAAATAAATAAATTCAGGTGTATGTCAACCACCCTGCTCATTATGCAGCAGAGGACACTCTTGTGAGCATAATTGCAGCACATCAGAATGAACTCAGTGAATGCTCACATGTCAAAGTTACATTTGTGTGTCAGTATGTATCTGACTATGTGCACATACACGTATGGTCATTTAATGTGTATAGCTATTTCAGGAAGCTGTACACTGATGTCAGTACATAACGAGTGTGGAAATTCTACATAACCAACATGGCAACATGTACTGTTAAAGAATGTGTTGTCTGTAACACTGTGTACAGATTAATGTTACATTTCTATTTGATGCAGGCAGGAAAGGAGTGCTGCACATAGATAGGATATACCTGTATATGATCCCACACTGTTTTAGTATTGCCAACTCATGACACAAAACGCTACTTCATGACAGTGTGACATCATGACAACTGTCATCCAAAAAACATGTGAATGACATGTCTGTATGTTGCACAAACCTGATATAGCAAAACAGAAATCCAAGGCATATCACACTGTTAGTGATAGAGTATGGACAGCATATGTTGTCTGTCAGTTGCCCCAGTAACACACATATTTACAGGCTAACTCTTGCGGCACTATCTGTAAGTTAACTGCCATGATGCATGGACAGTTGAATGTGTGTGGAAAGTGTTATGCGTTAAAGTGTGTCATACACACTTTGAAACCAAAGTAAATTTCACATGACAATAACCCATAAGCATGAAAGAAACATGGTATACATGCACAAAAGTGCATATACAGTCCAATCAATGAAATGTCTATCACCATGTTGGCAGTATAGCATAAGTGCAACACACAGGCAATACTTACAGACCAGCGGGACCAGGCTGATGGGGCTCAGACTCCTGAATGAGGTCATGAGCTTCTGTCCTGAAAGAATCCTGTACAGCCCCTGCCACTGCCTCAAAGATGGATGTCATCATGTCCCTCATCTGTGTTTGGAACATGTTTTTCATGACCTCCTGGATCTCCACCCAATAATTGTTTCAATTCCACTAGTTTCAATGACAATTCCAGAGTGCAGACATGATGCATCGCTCAGGCAGGGGCATACCTCCCAACTGTCCTGAATTACTCAGTTTTTACCATGTTTTGGGGTCCAAATAATGGGGTGCCATGATTCCTGAGTGTCACCCCTTCATTTCCAATTTATCTTCTTTCTTTCTTTTTTTTTTTCTCGCTTTTTTAAAAATGTTCATGCTTGTGAGCTGACGTCATCCCATGCTCGATGATGTCAGCTTGTCAGGGCTACCAGCTTGTCAGAATCGAGCTCTCTGCTCACATATTTCCAGCTAGTTTAAATACTTTGTGAGCAGGAACGGCTTGCCTGGCTGTATTATCGCTCCTCATGGCATTTGGAAGGCTCGCCTGGCTGTTGGAATGGAAGGCAAGAGGATTTATTTATCGCTCTGAGTCCTGAGTCCTGGCTACTGAACGGAGAAGTAATAAACTGTATGTGTGTGTACAGCTATGGAAAAGTTGAAGTGTGAAGCAATTTTTCTGTGCTACATGTACTGTTCTGCTGCATTCCACGGTCCATACGAATTCTTTTGTCTTAATTACCATTGCAGATCCTTTGGAGCTGTAACAAAAATCCTTTCCAAGAAGAGTTTAGCAGATGTTTTGTCAGCAGTCATGTGCCAATCTCTGCAATGATGCAGTGTGACTTTGCCTAGCAATATACCTAGTCTTGATTTAAATGTTCCCCTTTATTTAAGACTTAACAGATTATCACGGGGGAAGTGTTGACTGTGTCTAGTTTTCACTACTAATACCCTCTCCCTTAAAAAAAATTAACTTTATGCACTCTCCATTTCCAGCTTAAGAATTCTTCATCCTTTATTCTCTGTTTGCCCTTGTAATCCATTTCAGAGATTATTTACTAGTAAACAAGTGCCTGATCAAGGTACCTATTAAGGAAAAATGATTTTGAGACTGTGTTTGTGTGTGTGTGTGTGTGTGTGTGTGTGTGTGTGTGTGTGTGTGTGTGTGTGTGTGTGTGTGTGTGTGTGTAAGATGGTGACAGAATTAACACGGAAAAAATGTTTGTTTGTCTTTCGGCATTTTCCCGGTAAGGGGTCGCCACAGCGGAACTCCGGTCCGCTAATGATTGGCAGTAGATTTTTACAAAATGCCGAGGTGCCAGCTCGACGCCCAACCTTCAATGGAGGCACGCCCATTTACACATGTATGTCTTTCAAATGCTACCCAGCCGCGGGGAGGACATGCAGACTCCACACAGAAGGCACTCCCAAGCCAAGCTGAGAATAGAATGGGAGAACCTCTTGCTGTGAGGTAACAATGCTACCGCCGTACCACCGCGGTACTAAATTCACTGCTTTTCTCCAGAGCTGCACAGTTGTCCATTTGAATAGCTTGCCACCAAGGTAAATATTTTTTAATTTGATGGTTGCAGTTTTGGACTGTATCATTTCCTCAGTTAAGTAAATATATTAGATGCTGTTTTGATTTAGTGTAAAATGGGCTAGTTTCTCATTCAGTGTTAGTGAAGTGGAACAGGCTTGCATTAAACCACTATCCACTACTTATGTCATGCTACACATTTTTCATTATAACGCAGATAACATGTTTGAGCTTTATAGTAAGTAGGTTTTCTTGGCTTTAGTACCTTATTTTGGGGAAACCTGTAAAACTCAAGAGGATTCTGAAATCTCTCACTTTCTGTTCAAACAGGAGTGCAACTTAAATTTTTCTTACTATGTTGCCCTTCGTTGTTTCCTGGCATTTGTCTCATTTTAAAGTTTTCTTTTACAGATTCTATCATTAACCTTAAATATTAGTTTTTGAAAGCTTTCATTGATGTATGCTACTGCAGTAATTGGAAAGCCCCATGTCATTCCATCTTTACTGGGAATGTATATTCCTTGAAGTAAACATTTTTACCAACACAAAGTTGAAATTCAAGTGAAAGAGCAGGACAACATCCTTAACGTCTGGCATACAGGGGTTCTCCCAGATTCAGTATTTAACAGATGATAACACACAGCTCAAGGAAGCCTAGCATTAAAGTAACAAATATATGTACTGTTGATACCTTTGGCGTAACAGGGAAGGTTCAAGTATGTAACAGTCACATGCATCAGCTAGCTCCAGTGGCATCCAAATTGTTGCACTGATTCTTTTCAGCGTCTGCTAGATGTTTTCTTTTTTTTCCCTGGTAGTATTTTTTGTTAGATGTTTTCTTATTCATGTTTTGCAAGTTCATGTATTCTTCTATATATAGAAACAGCCACAGTACAGTGTCAGCCAGATAAATATGCTAAACATTTGGTGTTACAAGTAAAAAAAAAATGTCCATATGTTGGATGTTTGGAAAACAAATATGTTCCAAGCTTGATTTCTGAAGTATGTTAATTTCTCTATAACATATTGTGAAGTGGTTTTGTAGAATCCAAAGACAGCCTACTGGAAAAATGGTCAAACAATAAATGTAAAATGCGCTGTCAAGTGTGCTGTATTATGCAAGAAATATAATTTAATAAAGTTAGGAAGGTGTATCAAAGAAAGCATGTATGTTTCTTGTTTTGTGTGCAAGGGGCCAGTGATTTGAAAACAGCCCAAAGTTAATCTTTATCCACCACTGGCCAAATGCATTTTCTTTGAATGTGGTATGGGTTTTAATGCTGTTTCAATGAATGTGAGTTTCAAGGGCAGAGAAGTTTTAATGCCAAGTCTATTTTCATTGTGTGACAGTGTTTTGTTTACCAGATGTCTATTAGTGTTTGTGCATTGGTCTGCAAAATGTAAAAATAAAATCCAAATAATCATTGTATTATTAAAGCGGTATGCACACATTAGTGTTTATGGTAAATGGGCCAAATAGCCAGGTAATGGGACATTGGAATGGTTGCAGGGGGACTCTGGTACCATATTTTGGTTGTCTGTTCTTCAGTTTGCATTTGAAAATTGGTATCCCACAATCCCGTTGGAGTGGGCGAGGTTACATAATTATGTATGCAAATTTTATGTTAATCAGCGTACAGATTTGTACCTATTTTTCATGGGCCTTGTCCAGATTTTTGATGTTTCCAGGTTGAGAGGTATGGGCAGGGGTGGGTCACAGTTCCTTGGCATCATCATCATCATCCTCATCACCTTCATCTTCAGAAGACTCTGACAGGGGCTTTGCATGTGCTTGTTATTGTGTTTGAATCAGAGAACATCCGCAGATTCCATGATCTGTAAAGATTAATTGCAAAACACAACAAAAAAGAAAAACAAATGCTTATTACACAGAGCAGTCCCATGAACATCATTGCACAAAAGAATATGATTACGATGACACAGGGACTGAAACATGTCCATTATGGACACAGTTACCTCTGGCTCTATATGTCCTATTCATAAAAAGGACATCAGTATTCTTTTCTGAACAATTCTATGTGCTTAGATACATTCACATGGGTCATTAACTTTGTAAGAATATATGATTGCTCTGATTAACAGATTGTACTGTCTGCTTTCAATGATTTATATGAGCAACCAAAAAGTGTCATTCTTAAAATGTGAAGAAAGTGATATGACAATATTGTGACAGGCAGCATGATAATTTTCTGAAAACACATCATGCATACAACAGTAAAAATAATGTGAAATGTTCAATCAACACCAGCTGGTGACGTATGAAAATGTAATATATCTGTTACTAACAATATTGTATGCATACAACTGTATGCATTATCTACCAAAACAATTAGCAATCAGTATCTTGAAACATCAAAACATTGTGAATATGATTGCTGGTACTGAACTGTTGCAATCAAATATGTATCGGCTCAAGTGTCAATAAACCTAGGCTATAACTGTATTTCTACAAAAACACACAAGGTGTCAGAGAAAGATGCAATACCACTATTGAATGGAAGGGCATGCCACACAATCTGCCAACAGTAGAGCAAACACTGATACAGGAGACACCCACTCACCATGTGAACAGACAAGCTACTATGCACATCAGAGCAATCACTAGAAAACATAACCAAAAGAATACCAAACCATGCAGCATAAGCACTATTCAAAGCAATTGGACTTGTATGTAAAACCTCCCCCTACCAAGCTGAGTGACAGATACACCAATCTAGCTGTTATTTAGGTTGTGGAGTACAATTCAAAAACTGTGTGCTGAACCAATGGCTCAATGCTAGATAAAAGATCACAATTTTTAGATTTTAATCGCAATTTTAAGCACTGCTGCTGAATGATGATTTCACTTACCTTACTCATGCAGGATGGGTATTCCTGCATTCTAATCACTATATATGTTATTGTGAAAAATACATGCCCATAAACAGGGTAAGATGGATTTCAGTTAATAAAACGGGTACAATAATCAACATACCTCTCTCCCTCCGCTGATCCTCAAGCCTGTGCATCAACTTGATGCACATGGCTATGTTCCGGCTGCTATCCTCCTCAACTGAAATGAAAAAATAGAATGTATGAATAATGCAGTCCTCAAATTACACTGATATATTTTCAGCACAGTTTATAGACATTTATTTCTGAAAAAAAACATTAGATAACCACAATACACAGTTTTACATTCTGGTATTAACATTGTTGCACACTGACTGGAGTTCATGAGATTCAAACCTGCAATAGCAATCTATATCCAAATACTAACTTTGAGAGCTACCTGCCTACCTAACATATCTTAACTGAATATGCATGCTTTGCATGCAGTGAAAAGACTTTACGTTATGACATCATCTAGATGGGAGATGGTCTACTAGTACGAATCTTGGCTTAGGATTGCAAAGTGTGAAGATATGCTGCTCATGCAGCTAAACAATTTGGAAATTGTATTCATGTCAGCACTGTGTTCAAACACCTTAACAGTAATGGAGAACATCCAATCCTCAAACAGTATGACAGTGTCATGTAGCGTACAGATTATGCGAACAGAAGCATACATGTCGCTGTGCATAATGGAAGCAATAAGGTATGCGTGGGTATCACAATATTTCTTGCAAAAGTCCACATCATGAGGAAAATACATACATCTTCCCTGTTCTGAATTTCACCTGTTAGTCTGCCCATCCCACTCTCTCCAAATTTGTTGTTCTGCAATTTACATTAATATTTTATGAGAAAATGGACCTTCATAGCACTTTTACAAAGTATACAATATTAACCAAAGAATTGCTCAAACTTATAACAGAATTTAGCAAGCTTTACTGCCCCTGCTGTTAAATAGTTGATGTTAATGGAACATTATGGATTGTGGATACGTTATTAGGAATTTGACAAAAAAATGAGTAATATACAATTCTGCTCAAAATATATGTTAAAATCAACAAGTGTAATATGTTTCTCTAAATAAATGCTATACTAAAGCAAGAAAACATTTTTAGATATATGTGCCACCTCTCTGAAATTGAACACACAGCACACCAAAATGTAGACATACTGAGCGTTTTTTTTTGCAATCTGAACTAACAGCCAGCACAAGCTAATGCTAAACAAACAGAAACTGCTCTACAAAACCTGTTGTTAGAAAGCTGATGTTATTAGAGCATTGCATATTATGGCCATATTCGTAGGAATTTGAAGACTAACTTACTGAGTTGTAACCATGCACAACATAGACATTAACATCAAGTACTGGAATGTAGGTCGTCCAAACAATGCTATGGGTGAATTTAGTCAAGGTAACAGGTACAGATATATGTTTCCCCTACATGGACTGCAACCCACAGCACACCAAAATTTAGACATGCTACCTGGTTTCCTTACAGGCCAAATTAACAATCAGGACATGTTACTTTTAAACAAACAGGTACTGCTCTACAAACCCTGTTGCTAGAAAGGTGATGTTATCAGAGCATTATTGGCCATATTCATCGGAATTCAATGCACAACATAAAAAAGAAGTTATGTACTCACCATAACATTCCATGTTTGTTGTCCATAATCTCGCCTTCATTCTTCATGGTTGGGTTCGGAACTGAGCATCGATTCTGACTCGGCTGCATACTAAAGATCGAGACCTTTCACTGGCTCAAGGCTACATCCTATCCCATGATACCTAGTGATTGTTAACTAGATCTCATTTGAGAGAAACTAATCACAAGACTATGTAACCCAGTGCAACAACTACAACAGATCTTCTGCCCATAATTCCTAAGGCATGAAGGGAATCAGGAAATTTACAGCCGATTTCAGAAAATTCCTCTCGATCCTCCAGGAAGGGGAAAGGAGGGTGGGAGCAAGAATGAAGGCGAGATTATGGACAGCAAACATGGAACATTATGGTGAGTACATAACTTCTTTATGTTATGTTGTCCTATCTCACCTTCATTCTTGATGGTTGGGAGACCATCCCCAGCACCTTCTTTCTCTTGTTGCTAAAGGGAATAAACTCTTCAGAACAGTGGAACCAAAGGCTGCCCTGTTCCGGGAGGCCACATCTACTTTGTAATGAGTGATAAAGGTATGAGGGTTAACTCATGTAGCTACAGCACAAATTGAATCCAAAGGGAGCCTAGCTTGAAAGGCAGTGGAAGTTGACATAGCTCTAGTTGAATGACCTGTATTTTTTTCCCAGCAGCACTTTATTCTGAGAGTTATAGACATAAGTAATGGTGTCTGTAATCCATTTTAATAAGGTGACTTTTGTAACTGAAGTTCCTTTTCTGTTTTTTGAAAATGAAACAAACAGTTGGTCAGATTTTCTAAACTCTTTTGTCTTGTGTAAGTAGAAATTTAACTGCCCATGTGCATCCAGTTTGGTGAAACTTGTATTCTGCCTTGTGCCATGACTGGGGAAAAATACAGGTAGCTCAATAGACTGATTTAAACTGGCTTCAGAACAAACTTTTGGCAGAAAAGAAAGATTTATCCTGAGAGAGACTGTCTTTGTGGAAAATCAGATAGGGAGGATGGACAGACAGAGCCTGCAGTTCTGAAACACTCTTAGTGGAAGAAATGGCGGTAAAAAAGATTGTCTTGCAAGATACGAACTTTAGTGGGCAAGAGGAGGCTGGTTCAAATGAAGGGAGAATTAAAGAAGATAACTATCGCCCTATAAGCCTGACTAGCATGGTCTGCAAGGCTATGGAATGCATCATCATGGAACTCATTAACAGGGACATTGGGAACCTCCAAACATTGGACCCTACCCAGTTTGGTTTTGTTAAGGGCAGATAATGCCTCCTAAACCTGGTGGACTTCTTTGAGACAGTTACCAAGGCATTAGATGAGGGAAAGGAGGTCCTCACAGCCTACCTAGACCTCACAAAGGCTTTTGACACCATTCCTCATTCAAGTATTATAGACAAGCTCACCAGCTTGAACATAAACCCCTACGTCATGAGATGGGTTGCAAACTGGCTCATGGATAAAACCCACATGGTGAGAGTTGCAGGCTCTACATCTGACTCTAAACCGGTTACAAGTGGTGTCCCCCAGGGCTCAGTCCTGGGACCCCTCCTGTTCGGTATATACTTCTCAGAGGTACAGGCAAGCATAGGAGGACTATGGCTGACCAAGTTCACAGACGACTGCAAACTAGGGGCCATAACTGATTCTCCGGCTGATACAGACACCCTTCAGATGGGTCTCACTGAGATGGATCCCTGGTGTCAAAATCATGGCCTTAAGCTAAATGCCAAAAAGTGCATAGTCATCCCCTTTGGAAAAAACAAAATACCCGCGAACTACCACATAGGTGGTAGTCCCCTAAATACAAAAAATGTAATAAGGGATCTGGGGACCCAAGTATATAGTAATCTCTCCTTTGATAATCATATTGACAAGGTGGTTAGAAAATCCTTTTATGTGGCCCACCTAATCACAAAAGGATTCGCATCTTGAACAAAAGAGGTTATTGTGCCTCTCTACTCATCACTCATTAGACCCATCATAGAATACAACGCCCCATTTGGGATGTATCTTACAAGACACCTGCAACAGCTGGAAAGGCCACAAAAGTACCTCACCAAGAGGATTACTGGCCTCAAACAGATGCCCTATGCAGCCCGACTCAAGAAACTCCAGCTGTACTCAGTTGCATACCACTTACTCAGAGGTGATCTCTGCCTGACATACAAGGCCATGTCCAACCCAGAAATGATGGACATGCTCCACCTAAAAAAAAAAAAACAAATGCCAGAGAGCCACACGCTCTAGAAATATAAACCTCACCACAATGATAAATAGGACATGCTGGAGGGATAGATCCCTATCCCAGAGACTCCCCATGCTTTGGAACAGGATTCCAATATGCATCAGGCAGAGCCCCTCACTAACACTCTTCAAGAGAAACATTGACGGGTGGATGGGAAACAGAAGATTTACCCCGGGGATCACTGCACTGGCTCTGCTGGACAGTGGCTCAGGGAACTAATGGCTCTGCTGGACAGTGGTGCAGGGAACTGATGGCTCTGCTGGACAGAGGCACAGGGAACTAATCTAAGGGGGTGGCGAAAGCCAACACATTCTGGCTAGGCTTATAAATGCCCTTGAGCAGATAGCCTAGTACTTACCTATGAACCTATGAACACCAAATTGAGGTCCCATGAAGGTGGTTGTTCTCTTATGGGAGGTCTTAAAAGGAATGTACCCTTCAGAAAGGCTTTGTATAATCTGTGGGACATTATATTGGATCCCATGTATCCTATGTGGTAGTTTGATATGGCGGCTAGTTGTACCCGTACCATGGCTGCCGCTGCATCCCGATTAAAGGTTTCTGTTAAAATTCCCGGATTGCAGATATAGGGTCTGTAAAGGGGTCTATATGTTTTTTGTCAGCCCAACAAGAAAATCTCTTCCATTTGCTTGCATAAAGTTTTCTAGTTGTATTCTTGTGTGATGAAACCAGAATGTGTCACATTGCCAGGGATAGTTCTGGAAGCCTGGCTAAGATGAGAAGTGGAGCTTTCCTGACTGATGAGGAAGAAGACCCGGCACTGGGTTCAGGATCCAAGGCTCCTCCTGAAGATGGGGCCATAGAAAGGGGAACCATATCTGACGAGGCTAGTGAAGGCGCAATGAAAATTAGCCTGTGACTCAACAATTTGGCTTTCTGGATAAGTTTGGGTATTAATGGAAATGGGTGAAAGCATACAGAAGTCCTAGGAGCCAATCATGAACAAGTACATCCCTTGGTGACTCCCTCCAGAGTGGGAATTAGGGAAAAGTAGCTGCTATATTTGGAGTTTATGAATGTGGCAAAGAGGTCGCAGCAAGGCTGGCCCCACTTGCAAAAAAGTTGGTTCACAGTTTCCTGATTCAAGGACCACTTGTGAGGCATAAGAATTGCCCTGCTTAATCTGTCCGCTATCACATTGTATTTCCCCAGGATGTGCATTGCAGTCAGAAAATGCTGAGAAGAAATTGCCCATTGCCATACCCTTTGAGCCTCTCAACAGAGGGGGTAGGATCTGGTTCTGCCTTGTTTGTTGATGTACCACACCATGGACATATTGTCTGTTTGTATTGCAATTGCACCTGTTGGAAGATAGCTCTGGAATGCTTGCAATGGCAGAAACACAGCCCTCATCTCTAAGACATTGATGTGCAAGTGGTATTCATGTTCTTGCCAAGTCCCTTGGACCGTCTGTCCCAGATAATGCCCCCCACCCTATATGGGAAGTGTCTGTGGTCACTGTAGCTACAGGTTTGGGGAGAACAAATGGTCTGCCTATTGTTACCTGTGTAGACTGAAGCCACCATCCTAGGTCCCAGTGTTTGTAATGAGAATCCTGTGTGACATGGATAACTCTTGCATGGACCACTGAGCATAGAGTAGCCATTATAATATTCTCAGGTGTAGGTACGCCAGTGGGACTAATGCTACTGCAGCTGCCATTGAACCCAGAACCTTGACGACAAATTTTGCTTGCACTTTTTTCTTCCTGAGCAATATTGACACCTGATGGAGTAATGTTTGAATATTTTCTTGAGGCAGTTTTGCAACCATATCTTTTGTGTTTAAGCCTGCCCCTATAAAGGTAATATGCTGTGATGGCAACAAGGTAGATTTTTTGAAATTTATGGTAATGCCCAGCTCTGAGCAGAGATGAATGGTGGTGTCCCTTGCCCTGGTTAGTAGACGCTCAATGGTAGCAGCCAGGAGCCAGTCGTCTAAGTATGGAAACACCCGGAATCCTAGCTGCCTCAGGTGAGCCATAACTACTGCTATGCATTTGGTAAACACTCTGGGGGCTGTAGTGAGACCATAGGGCAAAGCTCTGAATTGATAATGACTGGCTCCCAGCCAGAAGTGTAAATATCTTCTGGATCACCTGTAAATCTTTATATGGTAGTACACATCCTGAAGATCTATGAAGCAAATCCAATTATCTTGTCCCAGAAAAAGGAGTATAGACTGCAGTGTCACCATCGAGAACTTTGTTTTCTTTACTGACTTGTTCATTCTGCTGAGATCCAAAATTGGTCTCCAGTCCCCTGTCTTTTTTGGAACTAAAAAGAACTTTGAGTAAATTCTGTATCTGATTTGGTTTGCATGGACTTCTTGGATGACTCTTTTTCTTAGCAACCTTTGAATTTCTATGGTTGCTTGATCCTTTTGACCAGGTGGTATGTCTGGGATAGACTTTGGTGGAAGAGGTGGAAGGGAGAAAGGAATGTTGTATCCCCATGATATGATCGACTGTACCCATTTGTCTTGAGTGATGTCCAGACAGTCTTTTGGGTACAGTGATAATCTCCTCCCATCTGCCTCCAGAGATGGACAGGTGGGCCTCCTTTCAGGAGTGCTGTAAGGGCCTACCAGAAAATGTATTTCTGATACCCTGATTCTGCAGACCCCCTCTGCCATGAGGGTGGCATCTTCCATTGTTATTTCCCCCTCTGCCCCTGGGGGAAAATTCACCACAAGCATTCAGCAAAGCTTCTTTGGATTTCCAGAACCACATTTTTCCATCATTCTGATCTTTGGGTTAAGGTCTGGTAGGAACGGAGAAGCGTACTTCCATGGCAGATAGAGTTTTGCTATCTTGATCACTCCAGGTAAGAGTCTCTTTCATTTTGGCCCAAACAAAGTCGAGCCATCAAAAGGAGCATCAATAAAGGAAGACATGAAGGGTTCACCAAAGTCACAAAGATGCATCCAGGAATGTCTCCTCAGAGTTATTCCTGTGCCTGCTGTCCTGCTCACTCTATCAGCCGCATAAGAAATGAGATGCATGGAGGAGTTTGTTATAGAGTTTAATGTCACTAGTTGAGAGCTTATCTTGTCAGCTACCCCCACAGTAGTAGCACCTTGGAGGGTATCTCCTAGCTCCTTGAGGAGATCCCTCTGAAGATGAGTAAAGTGGGATAAATAATTCAGTGACCTAAGGGTAAAGGCTGCTGAAGAGAATATACACTTCTCATATCTGTCCATCATTCGAGAATCCTTATTAAGTGGGTGGACAGATGAAGAAGTTTTGGCTAGTTCCTTCTTGGTGGTTGCCGCCACCACCATAGCATCTACTGAGACAGCTTTAGTTCAAAATTGTTTGTCCTCTGGGGCTGTAATAAATTTGTTGAGCCTCCTCAGTACTGGTTCCACTGACTCTGGAGAGCCCCACACCTTTTGACTGATTACACCCAGGAGCTGGTCGAAAGGTGGAGACAACCAAGAGGTGGACGGTTGAGAACCAAATACCTCCAGGTATACTGACTCATCTTCAGAAGGGGAGAGGGTCTTCCAGCCACCTTTCTTTTTCAGGATATCTAGGATGTCTGAAAAGGAGACATCCTTAGAGGGTGACCATGGGGATCCTTCTGAATCCTCTAAGTCAGTATCCGATGTGACAGACTCAGGGGAGTCTATGTGTTTTCTCTTACAGGTTCTCTCCAAGGGACCTGCTTGGGGGATGCTCTGGGGAGGTTTCAGAAGAGAGGGTCTCACCTATTGGGGTGTCCCAGGGCATTGGTGTGGTAGATACGGTGGGGCTGGAGAGATGGTGTAGAGGTTGACACTGGCCCTTTTGAGGGAAGAGTAGCTGGAGCCAAGGGTGGAGCAGTCTCTGAGAAAAGCACACTCCTCTTCACCTCCAAGGCCCGTGATACTGGGCCAAGAGAGCCTCTGCTCTGAGGAGTCAGGAGACCTCCCCTGCACCAAGGAGGATGGCTCAGAGGCTGATGTGGGTGCCAAACTCACCTGCACTGAAACTTCGAACGAGAGGGTCGGGTCAAACAAGAGTCCGATTCGACTCTCCCCCCGGAACTGATGAGGGAGTCTCAGCCCCCCAAATCCCTAGATGGACGACAACCTTGATGAGATTGGAGCTGAGGTCAGTACCGAAACTCCAGGGATGGATTTTGGGTCCAACGGTTCCACCACAAGGACCTCCAGACATTCTGGCTCTGAACTTGACTGAGTAGGAGGAGGAACTGAAGGTAAAGCAGCTACTGAAGTTGGCTCCACAACCATCTGGGCTGGGCTCATGAGCATTTTTGCTAGGGAGGGTGTACAAAGGAACCTTCTAACCACCTGCTCCACATCATCATCTGAAAGGCTCCTGGATGACAGAGAGGAATGGGTGGAGGACTTGTGGCTACCCACCACCGACTGCAATAAAGGAAACCGCGGCACCGAATGAATCAGATCCAAGGAAGGTGACTAGCTCCTTTTGTGGCTCCGAGATGGTTCCTAATCTCCAGGTGGAACTGATGGAGACTTTGCCTTTTTGGAACCGACAGACTTCGGATCTGAAGAATCCACTTTCTCATGACTCTTTGATGGTTCAGAAGCTGAAGCTGAAGATATTTTGGAGGACTTTTCTGAAGGTTTGGAGGCCTGAGTCCCTTCATCAAATGATTCAAAAGGTCCTTTTAACAAACGCCTGACTATGAGCTTGTTCTTCCATTCCTACAGGACCCTTGAACTAAAACCATGGCAAATATAACAGGAATCCTGCAGGTGGACAGCACCCAAGGAATTAGAGTTGCCACCTTTTCAAATGCCCAAAGTGGGACATTTTTGGTGCAAATGGCAGCTTTTTGCAGGCCGAAACATACCCACGGCTAGTACAAAGGACAGAACTTCACTTTTTTACCTAAATAAAAGATTATTCTTGTAGCATTTTAGTTGCTTATTCTGTTTCTTATAACATTTAGGTGCTTCAGATACAGAATAACTGTTTTATGCAACTATTACATAAAATATAGGAAATAATTTTGTCCTAAAATCTCAGGACATTTGCCATTTTTACAATTTTTTTGCAGGACACAACTGCCGAAAGAGGGACTGTCCCTCGCAAAGTGGGACAGATGGTAACCCTACAAGCAATACACACAATTAGTGTGTCCATCTGTTAATGACATTTTTTTGTGTGCAAGAATCACATTTCTTAAAATCAGACTGTTTGGTCCCTTTAGACATCTTGCCACAATTAGCAAAAAAATGTTAAAACCAGTAACGAAGTCACAAAAATAGAAAAATTGTCACACAAGCCCAAGAACACACAAAACAGATCAGCAAGACCATAAAAAAAATAACTATACTAGCAAGAAAACCAAGCTTATTTATTTTTTGAAGAAGAAGAAAGGGGGTTAGAGGAAAGTCTCTAATTTAAATGACATACTCCTCTAACCTGAGGAGATGCCTCTAACTTAAACAGCGAAACCTGGATTTCAGAACAGGGAAATGGGAGCCCTCTAACTAAAAACGGGCTAAGTTAGGGAAAGAGTGGGGAAAAGGAATCCTCTAACTTAAATGGATTAACTGAAAGGAGCAGCCAATAGATAGCAGGCCTAAGAAAATGACGGCCCAAACAAAATAAGCAACGAACAGTGAAAATCAGCCTCAAAAAGGGCAAAGAAGCACTCAAAGATACAGCTATCTAAAAAAAATTACTTAACTACTGAACAAACCACACAAAAGTTTACATAAAAAAATTCACTTAGCCTGAGCCAGCGAAAAAGCAATCCCGAAGCTGTAAGCGGCAAACAAGATCTGGGTAACAGTTGCTAGGCATCATGGGATAGGATGTAGCCTTGAGCCAATGAAAGCTCTCGAGCTTTATTATGTGGCGGGGTCAGAACCGATGCTCGGTTCCAAACCCAACCATCAAGAATGAAGGCGAGATAGGACAATATAACATCATTCGTGTCAAGTATCAGAATATGGTTCTTCCAAAAAATGCTATGGGTGAATTTAACCAAGATAACAGGTATAAATTTATGTTTCCCCTATGTGGATTGGAACCCACAGCATGCCAAAATTGAGACATGCTGGTCATTTGCTTTGAAGGCCAAACTAACATTCAGCAAGGACTTCATTTTAGAAAATATGTAATGCAGGTATTTATTAGAATTCATGTGGAAAATGAATAAATACAGAAACTGCAATCAATTATTGGGCATTTTATTGTAAAAAAATAACAGTTATCAACACAAAACTGAAAACATATGTGTAAGCAGTTGGACAGGCATTATTTTTTAGATTCAGTAAACATGCCTGTGCAATTTCTAAGAAGGAATGATATAATGAAGTTATATGTGTTTTTATTCCAACATATAATGATGCAGTAGGTGATACTTTCGGACTATAATGGAAAAACTATGAAGTGCACTGTCATTTGTGGCCTAGATGCTATAGGCATCTGTGATGCACAAGGACAGAGGCTATGTGAAATTATTTAGGTAGATGTTGTAAAACATATGTACATATACAAAGGACATAATTATGGATATTATACATATTATTAAATAACATCAAGGGAATCTAACCCATAGTTAATAGGACATCATATACCAGCTCCACTTAATTAACCTTAATAACTAATTGTCATAGCAGCTGTTATATGCTTATAAAAACATCTATCTGATATATATATGGGACAGAGAACTTTCTGCAAAATTTGTAGCAATGCTTAGGTATGAGTAGAGCATCGACACTGTAGGGATCTACGGGCTGCCTCCACACCTTGGGAACCCACCTTCAAAGCTCCTTTGCATCCCTCTGAAGCAGGCCATCATAGCAGTGAAGAACCTGCTCTCCATTGTATTTAAAGCCCATCCTTCATTGGTGCTCTGCCGCAATCTAGTTTCTTATGTTGATCGAGGTGAAGTTCCAGGTTCTGGCTCTCATCCTCTGCTCCAATCTGGCATACATGGTCAACATCTGGGTCATCTCATTGCTCCAGTCAGGTGCATGAACACATCTCAGCCTCATCGAAGCAGCCATCATGATCTTCAAGTTGAAAAAGTCTGGAAAATACAAACACAGAAATGCTCACTGAGGTATCACACAGTTCACAGTTAACAATGGTATGATCAGTAAATGTATCAAAATCAATAATTGAAAGTGGCACTAATGTCATGTTATCAGATTATTGGAAGATAACAGGCACGTGCCACACATGGTTCATCAATGTCTATTGGGTGTTGATGCAATACATCTGAGTGTTTCGGCACATGAAGCCAATTTACATGGATGTGCATGAATGGGATTTCAAAAACTTGAATTTTAATGAACCTCATTAATTATGGTGAAAATGGTATTTAAAGATGGGTACACATTTGGTGTACTTTGATTCTGTGATTCTGAGTGAGAGGTACATTGGGAATTGGTGACATTTCTGTTTTGGTGATTAGTAAATATCTTAAAGTTAGTCATTTTGAAAGATACATGTTTAAATTAATTGTTACTCAAAATGTTATCCTTAACAGAAGTTGTTATAAATTACTGGAATGATGTTATCTTGAATTTAATGCCTATAGGTTTTGTTATTTTAAATAATGCAGTAGTACCGACAGACTTCAATTACAAATATTACCAGTATAATTGAAGGCTCTTTTCTGGATCATCCACAGTCCTTAATGGTAATTCCTTGCACTCTGTGGTGTAACTACAGAAACCTATGGATTTTGACGCTATCTGTATCTAGTATGTTATTTTGGTATTCCAAATGTTTCTTAATTCATGTCTCCTAAAAAAAAAAAAAATTAAAAACATGTGCCATTGCTGTTGCAGATATGTCTTTAATTATTATCACTACTGGATCAATATACTAAGGACCCATACTGTTTGTGGTATGGCTACAGATCCTGAGATTTGGCAATGCTTTCCATGAGTTCTTCAAATTATTTATTGTAGTATTTGAATATGACTTGCAAGCAGACTTCTGTGACATAATGCTGTTGACTTTGGATCACCATGCAACATATATGTATTGTTAGTGCTCTAAACCCACACATGATCTGTGAAGATATGACAAGTTATGTTGACTTTACCAATGTTATGTATGAAGACATTGATGTTACTTTTAATATGTCACATTAGTATTTATCACACACAGTGTTATACAGACATTTCCATCGCACAGGAATACATACTGTTTATGTTGACACATGTCGTTCACAGAATGACATGCATAAATGTGCTCAAACATGAATATTATCATGTGGATATCAATGTATTTCTGATGGCCAACCATCCTAGAGATGACAACTTCACCCTTGGAAAATGACATCATAATTGATGCTGTTAAGCAACATGGAAGGAGACTCCTAGGCCATTGAGGTGATAACTGTTTGGAGGAATGAAATTTGGATGGACCTCATCAACATGATCAATGTAGTTGGATCTCACAACTGATGCCATGAAGCCTGTAAATGATGCTGCTCAGAAATTATCTATCATGCAGCCGACAGAGTGACAAATTATGAGAAGTTAAGGGATGTTACCGATGGCAAACCATCAATGAACCCTCCAATGACATCACAATGTTCCTGGCATTACTGCATACAGCAAGAGGGGAGTGATGCATCCCTGGTGATGGGATTGAATCTGGAGTTACAGGGCAAACATGTATGTCTTTCTTTCCAGACCATCACTGCATATTGCTGTAGCATGCATATTCATGTATTGTTTTTGATTTACAGCAACACAGTTGAGCCATGCACACATATCCATACAAGGTGAGGATGATGAATTTAAGTCTCATGACATGTATGAATGCAAATTAATACACACAGAGCAGTCCAAACAACATTGCAATTCTATTTGCATTAATATTCACAGGTCCATTTACTTTGGGACTAAACCGGGAATCAACAGGTGAGTGTCTCTATACTGCTACTGTGAATACTACCTTGTTAATGCCTCAACCTCATTTCATGGCACTGCTGTTTACTGTTATATTGTTGTTTCCCTATCATTGTACACTACAGGTACATCCAATGGAGAGCCAGGCCATGCATTCTCAAGTGCAGACAGACCAGGTATGTTACAGCAAAATTGTTATAGCTTTCAGCAATGTATAGCACATGTGATACTTGACATTTATGTCAATATTTGTCAATGCAGGCCCATCTGATGTACAGCTACAATGTCCATCACATGAGTATCTGCAGCCCATGTCACTGTGTTGTACATGTGCAGCTCACAGTATTGCTTTTGCTAAATACATGACTGTGATGTGTTTTTCTTTACTTTCCCCACTACAGGATCCAGAATACAACCCGCAACCTTTCAACAGCAGGAGTCTGTCAGTAGTATGCTATTAGCTATGTTCCATACCTGTCCTTGCTGTTAATCCTGTAGTAGACCTCTATTACTACTGTGTCCTTCTTACCATTCCTAGGTCAGTCTGCATCAACATCCTCAAGTGCACATATGAGTGGTGTGTGTATGTCACACATTTTGTATGTTTTAACTCTCTTCACCTAGTTAATTGTATAAATGATGTGATCACTAATGCTGTTTGTTTTTTCCCTACACTAGTTGAAGTTTATCCTTCTTCAAGAACACCATCTTCCCATGAATTGCTGCCAGGTGTGTGTTTTTTTTAATTCATCACATACTTTATGTATGTTGGCCATCTAAACAAATTATATACTTAATTTATGCAGATACTATGAAAGATACATGCAATAGAGTACTTGTAAATTAATTATTATTTGTAACATTGCACTGAGATATATGTGCCATACGTCTTTGACAATATTTATCATGTGACATAAGCACATTGTCCTGATCTGCATCTTTATATCTTGTAGCACATCGACTATCTGTATCATCTAGCAGCCCATCCAGCAATCATGATGATGTTCAAGATGTGTCTCACCATGGTAGTATGCTCCCTGGCATACAGAAATATGAACTGTTTGGAGAGTCCATCTATGAGGTTGACAGTGATGTTGCAGCAGATGTAGCCTCAAAAGTGGAGGTCCACGTGTCTAGCCATTCAGAGGATGCTGCCACAGTGGATGCTAAACAGGTTGAGGCCGTTGATCAACACACCAAAGTTAAGAGCACTGCTGCTGACCATTCCATACAACAACCAGCAACAAAACATTGTGATAGATGTAGACAAGCAGATGTTGTACAGGACCAGGTGTCAGAGTGTGTTCCCCTCCTGCTGCAGGCAAATGAATGGTCACAGCAACAGCATCTTTCAGACATTTGTACACTTGCCTGTGCCACGGATCTTGTGGCACACCAGCTATGTGTCATGCATGAAAGACAAGAGTGCCAACACAGTGAGGCTATGGCTTCCCTGACCACTTAGAATAAGAATCTGCTAGCTATAGCTTGGTTGTTGGAAAACCCAGTCTCTATAACACTGTGGCAGCTGGATTCTATGTTCCCTGACTGAGCTCGGTAGATTTCAACCTGGGAGAGGCAGGCTACCTCTCTGCAGGACCACCCTTTGCCATTGAGAATCACCATCTGTGGGCCAACCTGCACAGAGTTCAACTACTCGCTCATCTGCTGTGATCCTGCCAGTCACAAGGCCTTCAACTCACTGTCATGTTGCTTCATCTCAGCATGGTGGTGTAACCCCAACCATCTCCGTTGTGCAACAACCAGGGCAAGATGTGCCTGTACATGGTTGGGGCAGAGTGGACTGTAGTGTGAGATGTCAGTAAGGTCACGCTAACCTGCACTAGACTGTGTGCAACAGTGTAGTGAACATAGCTGACTCAAATTATTAAAATACCACTGCATTGTGATATGTGTCTTCTGAAATTAAAATTTCTGCATTACGCCCTGCATGATTTTTCTTTGCACATTATTATATTGTAGATATATGTATATGTAACACTGATGTATGTCCCTTATTGTTTTCCATACAGTTATACAACAATATGAGTTTGTATGCATACCTCAGACAGTTGTGCCCTGAGTTACTGATCACTGTTGTGACAGATTTGCATATGTTCATGTTGGAATATGTTATGATTATGGTGTTATGTCTGATGCTCAGTCTGTACATTTAGTGAGTAATTTCCATTAGATGAAATGTGTGCTGCTGTGATGATATCTCTTACTCCAATGTAAATTGTAAATTCTGTATGATGAACTTACTTATACACGTTAAAGCACACACTTTGCCTTATGTATGCTCATATGCTCTTACTTTAGTATAAACTATAAAGTGTCTCTATATTGAGTTTATTTATGTGGAGCTTTTCTCCCTGGGCCTCTGTTGAAAAAGGACCTGTGTCCAGTCGGTCTTTCCCAGTCAACAAATGTAAAATAAAATAAAATAAATAAACGGTTTACTATCAAAATGTTGAAATTCATATGGTCTAACATTCATTTGATTGACACATACGGTCGATACATGAATGTTAAGTAGTTCATTTGGTCGACAGAAAGTACATGCAAATTGCCTGTTGACATTATGTTAACAACAGGGAAGGATTTACCCTTGTCAGCACTGTTGTGCGATCTCGGAGTTGTAATATATATAAGTAGCAGGGGGTGTGGGGGTTCAGGGTGGTACAGCCCCCCTGCAAAGACACTAGTGTTAGTTTGCAGGTGTTCATCAACCATTTAAACTTTGACATTTTTATTTTCAGTATTTTGAACGTTCAATGTAAGTATTTCGACATTATGATCGTCGACCGTATAAATTTCAACATTTTGATAGTAAACCTAAATAAAAACCTGAATATTAATGTTTAATCTGTGTACTAATGTATGTGTGATTTGTCGTGACTCAAAATTGTAGGTAAGATGCTACCATGTTGCCTGGACCTCCATTTGCGGTCACACTCTATGTTACCTACACCTATGACTTCTGTCCCCTATGTCCTCCTGCTCCACCTTTGATACTTGTAGGATGGCCTCTTCAGACATCTGGAGTTCTTGAGGTAGTTTACCCACACCTGTAGCCTGAAGACTACCATGTGCTCTGGTTAACATGTTGTGCAGTGTGGTTCACAATGTTATCATTTGTGCTGCCTTTTCCAGTGTGTATTACATAACATCTTTGCAGTTCATTGCACTGTCTACATATGTACTTCTTGCTGCAGTGTAACCCCTGATGTGTCCCGACATCTGAACCTGGCTTTCAATATACTAAACGCATTCTCTGTGGTGTTTATAGTTGCTGTATGTGCTCTGTTGTAGGCCTCCTGTGCAGGGTTGGATGGTTCATGGTATGGGATCATTAGTTACAACTCAAATGGATAACCAGAGTCACCTGTTGCGGGAGAAAAACACTTGGTCAGAGTGGATATTGTTGTGGGTGGTATCCTTAATTTGCATCCTGTACATACTCAGTAGCAGTCGCTCAGGTATTTCAGCTTGATGGACCACAGCTCTCAGTCCACTTTACCTCCAAGTGGCAGCATCAAGGACACTTCCAGGGTGTGTTGCCATGATGTTTGTTACATTGCCATCTACTGCACACACAACTTGTCAGTTGTCCATCCCTTCCTGTTTATGTATCTGTCCGCTTCAGGTTGTACTGGTGTCTTGATAGGTATGTGTGTGCAATCCATTGCACCGAGTACATGTGGGAAGTTTGCAGTGTTATAGAACTGGTGCATTACAGTTTTCCAGTCCATGGGGATGGTTGGAAAGTATATGCAGTCATCCACCTTGTTGCACACTGTTCCCAATAATTTTTCCAGGATATCAGACCAGAGTTTGCATAATCCCTAATTATTCTAAGTTGAATACTTAAGTACTTGGTCTGCCTTCAGCGTGTCTTCTGAAATGGTGTCTGCACCGGGTGCACTCGCTGAAGTCTTCCTTTCTTGTGCTGTTTTGTCTGCAAAAAGCTTCCCCGAACTTTACGGAATCTGGCACTGAATGTAATTATTTAGCCTCATTGAAACCATCAATTTTTTTTTTTTTTTTTTTTTTGTTATTCCATCCTAATGCAAACTGTTTCCCCCACTACTGCAGGCTGCATTTTTTTCCATTTCTTCTCCTTCCTCGAACTGTTGCACTGACATGGCATCTGGGCTCAGATATGTAGTCGCTACTCATCTGAAAAATTCGAAGGCATCTGTAAAACTCCAAAAGAAATAAATGAACTGCTTGAGTCCTAAAAAAATTAGCAGACTGCATATACATGGAGTAGTGTTATAAACAGCCAAACAATGGTACAACTATCCTTGAAGTTAATGTAATGGATTCAGTTTATAGTCG
The DNA here is from genome assembly GCF_019279795.1 of Protopterus annectens. NCBI lineage: Eukaryota > Metazoa > Chordata > Ceratodontiformes > Protopteridae > Protopterus > Protopterus annectens. The sequence continues at coordinate 999,060,045 of NC_056745.1, read as the reverse complement.
CATATGTCAGCTGTGCCAAATTTGCATTTTTCAGTATTTTGTACTTTATGTTATTTTTTTCTTTGGCATTCTAAAAAAAAAAAAAAAAAAGGAAGAAAAGAATGAATAAATATGTTATTCTGATAATACAACTCAAAGTACATAAACCCTTGTAATCAGAAAGATATTACATACAGGAATATTTTGGATTAAAGAGTATCACTCAGATGATTTTACTGTGTATATATGTGGGGGTGTGTATATATTATTCTGATAATACAACTAAAAGTACATAAACACGTTTAATCAGAAAGATATTACATACTGGAATATGATTTTACTGTGAATATATGTATATATATATATATATATATATATATATATATATATATATATATATATATATATATATATATGTGGGGGTGTGTGAGTTGTTTGTTATGTGGATGTGAGCAAGTATATTTTTTGTGCAATTCTGTAGTAGTTATAAAGTGCCTTATTGATCATGGAACTAACGGGGTTTATTTAACTGCAAGTCACACTGGATACTGGGCTTAAGACTGTCATATTTTTCAAAGTAAAGTCAATATTCTGTAGGGTAGTAAACAAAATGATCGGTCAAATTTCGGGAAAGGAAATAATATAGATGTAACAGTGCCAAGTAGAGTAGGTAGCCACAGGGCAGAGGAAAAAATAGTAGAGCAGATTCTAAGAAAATGAAAGGCATTATTCGGTCTTAAGAAGTATAGTTATTTTTAGATCTTGGGAGGATACTGTGGTTAACAGCTACAGTAGAAATGTTTAATTTGATAAAGCTGGGTTACATCTGCTTGCTGGCTGCAATAAAGTTTTGCGTACCATAAAATTGTGTTTACATAAAACATATTTTACATTGCCTCTTAAGAACCTAGAAAGGTATCCTTTTTACTCATGATACATACAGTATGTCCGACTTTATGAAATCACATAAAAATGGCAGAACTTTCAAAATATAGAATTAATGATTAAGACTTCCACAAATGAACTACAGAGATGGAGATGCACTTCATGTCTTTGGTTAGGTTTTTATACTGACATTGTATTTTTGTAAATGGAAAAACTGCTACTAGTGCAAGTTCATGTTTTTGAACTATGTCATACCAATACATGTGGTTGAGAAGACCTCATAATCAGGTATCGTGCTGGTGATTTAGAAGATTATTGTTCCATCCCTACTCAAGGCATTTATGTGAAATTCCAGTACTTGTGGTTCTGTTCCCATTGTAGATTCTTGGATGGAATTCCAATGCTCACTCTGCAATAGACCATGAATAATATTCCTGGATTCCTGAGATGTCCTTCTTTAGATAAGATATTTGAAAAAGAGACTGCTTTCTTGTGGAAGTCCAGGTTAGCTGTAATGATTATTTGTCAGTCATATAATAATGATTAGGCAAATGGCCCTAGTAACCTTTCCAGATCTGCACTGTTGACTGTAAATTATATCTGAGCCCATCACAGGAAATAAATCAACAAATTAACAATAAAATGCATATTATTAATTTATGAGTTCATCTTTAAAAATAATTGAAAAATAAACTGTCCGTAAAGAGTTAGTGATAATTACAGTGTGGGTGCCGACGCTATATAGAATGAGTAACTGGGTGATTTATTTTGACACTAGCAGATACTGAAATTTCTTTTGGATGTAGGTGTTTGCATGGTAGGTGGCACAATCATTGCAATGCTATGTCCTAAGCACCAATGTGTGTATGTGTGTGTTTGTGTGTGTGTGTGTGTGTGTGTGTGTGTGTGTGTGTGTGTGTGTGTGTGTGTGTGTGTGTGTGTGGGAGGAGGGGGAAATACATGTGAAAAACCTGATTGTTTTTTTTTTGTATCACCTAAATAGATGCAACATAAGAAGGGTAAATAGAATGACCCGAATGAATACTAAAAATTTTGAAATTTACAATGGTTTGGGAGGGTGGCCTAATGGTTAAGGTATTTGCCTTACAAACACAAGGTGCAGGGCATGAGTCTTACAAGGGATAATTGACTAGGCTTAAAATGTCTCGCAAGGGGAGCTAGCTTAGTACTAATCTATGAACCAGGTCTGATTTCAGTGTTTCTACAATATTAGCAGAAATTACAGTTTTCAAATGGCTTGGTGGAAAGAGGTAAAATGTTATCTTCGTTGTGTAATACAATGTGAAATGTTATGTTCTAAAATGCATACTAAGGACAATGTTCATTTTTCACTATTAAATTTAGCACTGCATTAATAGGTTCACTGGAAAATACTAAACTAGCTGCCCTCACTGGCCACTTTGACTAGCCAGTTTCCCTTTTTGTTCTCAGAATAACCTATCCTATTTGGATATTGGCTGGCCTTAATTATCCCATGGGTGATACTTATATATTACACCTAATGTGAATAACTGGTATCATACCATAGATAATTTGAGTGAACTCATGTATGGGATAAAGTATTTATGAGCTGCATTGTCCATGAGTACTACAGGAGGTAGTCCTTATGTAAATTTTCTGTTTCCCATCCATAGATCTAAGTTACAGTTGAAAACGGGAGAGGGATGAACTTTGCTTTATGTAGATGGAAAGTCTGTTCCATAACAGTGGCATCCTCTGTGAAATGTCCCTCCAAACCTTTTGGTTGATATTGCAGAACAAGTTTAGATTCCCAGGCCAAGTATGTGTGATGCCATATGACTTGCTGAGGTGCAATAAATTCATAAATAATGGGTCTGAGGATGCCTTGTAAGCCAAACACAGGTCAGCTCTTAGCAGTCTGTAGAATACTGAGTACAGTGACAGGGCTTTGAGTCAGTCTATGTGGGGCATGTTGTTTAGGCTTTGTATCCTTTTAGTAAGGTATCTCTGTGCGGTCATTCTAGTTGTTGCATGAAACTGGACAGATGCATGCCAAAGGGTGCATTATATTCCATAGCTGACCTAATGAGGGCTGAGTAAAGAGGGACAATGACATCCCTAGATCTGGACACAATTCCTTTATTTATAAGCTCTGCAGTATAGAAGAACTTTTATACAACAATGGACACATTTTGGTCAAAAGTTAGGTCACTGCCTACATAAATTTCCAAATCCCAAACACCTGGGTCATCTCTTTGGGGCATATTGACAAAGTAGTATCTCCCTGATGTAGATGACTACTCACTGGCTACAGTAATGCATTTTTTGACATTTAGTTTCAGACAATGATTTTGACACTAGAAATTGATTTGAGACAAATCTTCCTATAGGATGGACAATTCATTTGATGAATTAATGACTGCTCCAAGCTTACAGTCATCTGCAAACCTAGACTGTCAGAGCCCTTTTGTTATTGGCTTTTACTTCCAAAAAAGTAAACAGGAGTGGTCTCAGCACAGAATTCTGGGGCACTCCACTGATGACTGGTCCCTCTGTGGAGGTAACTACCCTATTTTGATTATCTGCATCTTCTCTGTGAGCTAGTTGGCAATCTAAGGGTTTATTCACAGTTTATTTAACCTTTCTAGTATGACTGAGTGGAGAATTGTGTCAAAAGCTTTGACCAGGTTGAGGTATGCTTTGTGTGTTATTTTGCCTTCCTCCATTGCTTTGGTGTCCTTCTCAAAAAATTCCACCAGGTTGAGTAGTCATTACCTGCCCTTGATGAATCCAAACTAAAGTGGGTCCAGTGTTTGGAGATGCACTGTGTCCTGATGGATTAATTCCATGATAAGCCTGTCCATGGCCTTGCATGTGTGGATGGTCATTCAGACTTATGAGTATGTAATTGCCTGGGTCTGTGGAAGGTCCTCCCTTATGTGAGGGAGTGACTGTAGCTGTTATTCATTTGTCTGGTACAAAACCTGTATGGAGGCCGAGGTTGAACAGTGTATTTAGGGGTGTGGCTAAATTGTGCTTCATGCTATTCAAGAAGCATCCAAGGATATTATCAGGATCCATCAGTATTTTTAGCTTTAGATAACACGTTTAGGACTTGGTCTTGTGTGATAGCAGAAGGTGAACCAGATTCATGTATATCTTGAGGGACATATAGAGGTGAGAGATTTAGAGAAGGGTACAAATTAGAGCTAAATTTATTGGCCAGTAGGTTAGCTATATCTTCAGCCTTAGTTTATGTAACATCAGTCACAATCAGCTCGGCACATTGCTTTGTCGTGGGTTTGACACTACAAACTTAAGTAAAAAAATGCCTTGTGATTGTCTTTGGATTGGGTAGCTATTTTAACCTCAAACCTGGCTTGTGGATTTTATTAATCTCCTGAGTTGTTTGTTTATTTCAGTGACAAGGGCTCTAACATTCTGGGAACTACCTTTCTTCCTTTTGGTCAAAATTATTTTCCTTTGATTATAAAGCTTGTTGATATTATGGTTTTACTATGTCAGTTTTCTTCAAGAATCTGCCCAGCACTTGCTCCTATGGAGTACAGCTGTATATATGCAGCTGTTTATATGCTAGTATAATGTGGTGGTGTACATCTCTGCATATTCAGTCGAATTAATTGGATTTAGTGGGGATTTGAAGCTTGACAATTGGGAGTAGGTAGTTTGTCTTAAAGAAATTTCTAAATGTAGCTTGGGTGGAAGGGATCTGTGGTTTCAGTTTTATTTCGAAGGAGACTGCTTTATGTTTAGACCTGACAAGTGATGAAGATACATAAGGACTAGTGCAATAATATTAGTAAGGAGAAGATCAAAGACATTATTCCTCCTAGTAGGTGCTCTGACAAATTGTTCCACGGCATTTGTACTGACAAATTCCAGGAATCTCTGTGCGATAGGTGCTGTGACTTTCTTTTGTAATAGATGGAGTTCCATAGCTAGCTAATATATGGTACAGGACCTTTCTGATGGTTATTTAGACATGAACAAGCTCTTGTGCATCATGTTGTTTTAACAGCCTTGATGTAAGTCTCTTCTGAATGTAGCATGGTGCATTTCCACCTTTTATCCCCTCCTGTGCAATAGCTGGTATAAATGTCTGGAAGGCATTATAGCTCTGTACAGCTGGAGTGCTTTCCTGTATTTTAAATGACGTATCAGTCACTACACAGTCATCAATGTCTTCCAAGGTGAGAAGAGGTTGTAGGGAGCAGTCTTGTTCAGTTACCTAGTATGGATCTGTAACACCTTCACATTTTCCTTGGCTTGCTTCATTACGCTGGTAGGTTTATCAGGTTGACATTGTCTAAAAAAGGCACTATGGTGGTGAGCAACATCTTTGCCAATAATCAAAACCCTAGAGAGGGCAAATGCAGGCCATCCCTGGGGAAGTAGAGTGGTCTGATTACTCCCAGGTAAACAAATATTGGACCACCTCTGAATCACACCAGAAACTAAGCCAAGTATGCTAGTCTCATACCTACCTTGGACACATAGTCTCAAAGCTCCATCATGTCTCACTTCATATAATCCAGGGAGGTATACCTCAAGCCATTGACACAGACATGAAGTATGACAGAGTAATACTGGCACTTATTATTCAAGGACTTACGTGTATGCATGATCTGATTTGATCCTGGCAACAGACAAGCAGCTAAATTTTTTATTTATTTTTAATAATAAAAATTCCTTTTTGTATTAATTTAGCTCTGAATATCTTTTTTCAAAAGACTCAAGCTTGCATCAGTACATCAAGTTAAAACTATTTATCACAGAAATTAGGTAGAAGTTTAACTGTGAATAATATGAGTTAGTGATATAGGTAATTATGGAAAATATATTCTTACCTGATCCTTATATTTAAGAAGATTTCAAAATTTTAGTATTGTGATCTCAGTTTATAGAAAATATAGTTCCATCCCTTCAGAGATTATTGCAATATGCTGACAGTGACAATAAACTGCATTCCATATGCTGGAATATATTGAAGGAATCATGCTTTTGTTTTCCTTTGTGGAAACGGAAAAGAATGTGAACATGTTAATGGCAGACACTATAAATATCATTATTTTCTTAGATGTAGAGATCATCATGCTTTTTACTACAGTCAGCAATCTTAAATGTAAGATTTCATTCTCACGAATGTGCAGACATAATGCTAACATCTGAACCTAAACATTAAGTTGTTAGTTTTCAAAAAAAAAAAATTCTCATGAAAAGTTAATGTAAGGAAATGACCAGCCATGATTAAAGCTGCTGTCGCAATAAAACATCATGACGAATGCAAACAAGTAAAGAAGGCCGATATCTATTTTCAGGGTAACGCTACACTTTTTTTCATATCAGTTGAAGTAAACATATAATTAATATGTTCAGTCAGACACTGGATATTCACTTAAATCTGTCCAACCAGTAACATATTGGGAAATTTCTTGATTAGAACATAGTCTATATTCAGGTTCAAACAAAAAGCTTCTTTAATATGAGAAACATTTTAGAACTGATACAAGCTGGTCCTGTAACAGAAAGTGACTGCATCTCCACAGCTGTAATGCAACCCAGAAGTAATTTCAATAGCACACCTGGCCAAATTAATTCTCACTTTATTCAAACTGTTTCCTGTCTTGTTATCTCCTTAGCCTGCTCTAATAACACACAACCGCACAACCCCAAACTAAATTCTAGTACTTTATCACTCCAGCCTAGCTCAACTTCTACAGTAAAAGAAATAAAAAACACTCCTAATTATGAAATGCCCACATATATTTCCCCTAATAGCTCATCAGTCAAATATAGCAAAATAGCTGCTGATGTTAAACCATTCCTTTGAAGAAAATGATGTCCCCACATTTTGCAAGAACTCATATATAACACATCTCCACAAAAGTGGTAAATCCACTGACCTGTCCAACTTCAGGCCCATAGCAATCCTTTTTCATGAAACAAAAACACAGGAGAAATCTATACAATCACAACTATCCAGCTTTATCTCTGACAACAAATGTCTATCCCCTACACAAAGATTTCAGACCTCATCACAACACCACACCATTACAGATCTACAAAACAGTGAATGAGTTTATAAATAAGGGAGACTTTTTTCTTACGTTATTTCTCAATCTGACAAAGGTTTTTGAAACAGTATCAAACCATAAATTGATACATAAGCTATCTTCCTTAGAAATACATAAATCTTCCCTATCTTGGTTTAATATGTACCTCTCAAATAGACTCAGACAGTAAAATTGCAAAACAACATCTCTTCCTTCCTCCCTCATCACAGTGGAGGTTTTTCAAGGTTCGGTTCTAGGTTCTTTATTATTCAGTATTTTCATAAATGATCTTTACCAAGCAAGTAAACAAGCCATAATCATCTAAAACCCAGATAATTTGACCCTTATCTGCTCCACAAAAAAATATAAAGATCAGGTCAGTGATCTATGAATGCATATAGAAAATAATATAATCTTTGACCACTATGTGTCCACTGTAGTGAGAGAATCATTTTCTGTTACACAAATTATAAGCAAGGGCATGGCATCCAGGTCAAAGGAGGTCATTGTTCTTCAGTACTCGGCTCTCATCAGACTAGTCATACACACCCTTCGGGAAGTACCTGACCAAGCAAATGTTAGAGTGGCCATAGGGATTCCTCTCAAGAAGAATACAGAGAAAAAACAATAAGCCCTATGTGGACCATCTCAACGTCCTATCACTGTACTAGGTGTCCTACTTAGTGTTGCACTGCAATCTATGCCTAGCCAACAAGGCATTCTCTGATCACACACTGATGGATTTCTTTACTTCTGCAGAAATAAATAATATTAGAAATATCCATTCTAAGGACATAAACCTCCTCTCCAACATAAACAGGATATGTTGGAGGGACAGGTTTGTATCTCAAAGATTAACCCTTCTCTGGAGTAGGCTTCCCATTCATGTGAAGCAAAGCTCACGCCTAACCATATGCAAATGTATCTTGGACCAGTGGATGGAAATTCAACAAATTTACCTCCTAGGTTGGTATCAGTGTTCCTAATGACAAGGGTAGACTGCAAACACTTGATGTGTATACACCTGTATTATAACTATAAGATTTGTTGGGGTATTGATACATGACAGCAATATTTTAGTAAATTTGGGGTAAGCTTGTCTAGACTTAAAATGGCACTTAGGTTGATAGCCTAATAATCACCTAAGAACCCGTGAACCTAACTACAACAGCTTCACAGAGAATCTTTTTCTGACATTGAGTCCTGGCTAACTGACTCACAGTTGTATCCAAATCCCAAAAATCCAAACTAATCCTTTTTATAGCTAAACGAGTGGTAGACTCGAAAGAACTTTGCAATAATGTTTACCAATAATACTAATCAACAACTAGTAAGCCACAAAAAATTACAGGGGTTATCATTGATGGTAACCTGGAATTCAACTACCACATACAATAGGTTGTAAAGAAAACTTACCACAACTAAGAGCCCTACACAGGGCTAAACCATGTCTTACAGACAATACTAGATGGTATTTTGCAATGTACTTCCTTATTCAAATACTCCTGTACACAGCTCCCATTCCAACTGATCTTCATGCTAGCCAACACTCTATATTAGCTAGTGCTACAACACAATGGCCACATTTGTAACTAATCGACACTGCAGGTCTCATCATTACCATGATATGATGACCTTGAGCAACTTAAATGCCTGTAAGTAAAACACTTCCTCACTCATTCACTCACTCACTCATTGCTAGTCACTGGCCACAAACTCATTCATGAGCCACACAAATGTCCAAAACTAAATAATATTTTCTAACTCTATCCATCCATCAGACTATTTGCTCAACAGATAAAATGTAACTATCCACCACCAAATCAAACAAGTACTCTGCAGAATATCTGCAAACTTTGCATCTCACCAAGATCTTGAATTGCATTCCTTTGACTCTTAGATTATTACAAAACACAAAGTCCTTCATACAGCAGCTGAAGCATTACCTTATGGACCAGTGACTATGCACGTGTGCCTCTCCTGGCTGACCACTTAATGCTCTAACTTACCTTCCACTTCTCTCTGTCTCATCTGTCTAAATTCACTCTCCATGCCCATACTGAATTCCTCACTTTTGTATTTAACAATGGTACTTATAAAATATATCCATTTTGTAATTACTCGCTGCCCTTCCTCTTCTTCTTTCCTTGCTCTCTCCTCTATTGACATTCACCCATATAAATTCTTCCCCTGCTCGGTGACATCTACAGAGTGTACTTTTAACTATAATAATACATCTGTCAAATGTACTTTATTGACTATCTGCTGACAATTGTTAATACTTTTACTCTGTGATCTAATTATATCAATCGATGCTGTCAAATGCACTCAGTAAGCTTACTGGAAATTTCTGTGAATTTATGTATGTATGTATGTAGGTATGGAAGTTTTATTCTCTGGTCTCCATTGATAATGGATACGTCTCTCTAAACAGTTGGAGTATCCTGGTAAACAAATACAATAAATAAATAAATAACCAAATAAATAAACAATCCATCCTGAAAAAACATTAATGCAGATAGTAGAATGGAGTTATAAAAATTAAGCAACAAGAAATAAACCTAGAAGACAAAAAAAATTATAATAACTTTAAAAATTAACATGCTTAAACATCCTTCATACAATCAATGATTTATGGATATCAAAAATATTAAGAACAGATATGGAAACATATCATATTACTAAGCATCCTGTGGACCAAGTCAACACACCAGTGGTTAACAAGACAATTGCTGTTTATTTCCAGTGGTAGCAAAATAAAAGTAGATAGGGTTCTGTAAGTCTAGGTTAAAAAAAAAAGAATATTTTAACAATGATCCCACACGACCCAACCCACTCACACAACTGAGAAACAACAAGGAGTTTTATGCAATGCTGCTATAACCTAACAGTAATAAAATAAATTAGAGCTTCAGAAGTTTGGAGAAAAGGGAAGGAAAAAGTACTGAAAAATACTGCCCTTGTGCTAAGTAAAAGCATATAAATTACATTTACTACATTGTAGAATGTTTATTTATTTAATTATTGACATGTGTTTACTGGTAAAGTCTGACTCAGTCTAGAGAATCCATTTGCAGTGGAGGCCTGGGAAGAAAAGCTCCAGATACATAGAAATAAATCAAAATACATTGCAACTCCACATACATGAGAAATTCAAAATACAAAGTACAGTTTATCAGCATATATTACATATAAACGTATTATTACATAGTTTTAGGTAGAATCATTGTGTTAGTCATGGGAAAATAGTTTGTAGTTCCATTTTTGACTAAAAGAATTACATGTAGACGAATGTGTGCAAGCACTATTGAGTAACAAAAAAACAGAATTAAAAATTAAGTTTTAAAAATTATGCAAGAAATAGGGAAATGTGCATAAGGAATAATAAAGAAGTCAGCTCTTTGTTATGATTTTAAAAGGAGGTAAGTTCAGAGATAAATACTAGGTCTAGTGCAAGCAATAAAAAGAGAGGAGGTTATATAGAAGTTGAATAAGATAGAGACGGAAGAGAAAAAGAGGACAGAAAAAAAAAGAAGTGAACAGTTATGAAATCAAAGAGTAGCTGAGACTAGCTGAAGGGGAGAAGGAAAAAAAATATCAGGAAGGGAGTAAGAGATGTACGAGGTGATATAATTAGCCCAGTTTAGTGCAGGAGCTGTGAATGTCCTGGTTCTATATGGCAGAGTAAATAACCTGCTACGTTGATGATAATGGCAAAACCCGCTCGGCATCATGGGCTGTGAGGAGTGAGACACTGAAATGATCTATCAGATCTCACCCTTTTAATTCACACCTCAAAGAAAAGTACTATTGTATTGCTTGAGTATTTTCAGACCAGTAAAAACTGCTATGATGGATAAAATTTTCTTGTGTTGTTTTTATGATATCCAGATGGATATTACTTTTAGGTCATAACCATCAAAAAGAGTGGTACACTTCCTTCAAGACAGACACCTAGCTTTATTTTTTTTAAAGATCTTCTCTGTTGCTGATATATGATATGAACATATTTGCAAAATGTACAAATGGGTCTTTTTATCCTTGTCAACAAAGGTAAATGAATAAATTACTAAAACAAAACATAGCTCCAATATTTCTATACCTCCTGCACTACATAAACATAATTACAATACATAGAATACCATAAGGTGATGTAGTTCCATACAACTGAAACATATATACACACGCATATATATATATATATATATATATATATATATATATATATATATATATATATGTGTGTGTGTGTGTGTGTGTGTGTGTGTGTGTGTGTGTGTGTGTGTGTGTGTGTGTGTGTGTGTATAGGTGCACTTGTAATAAGTAAAACTCCCTAAAGCTGGCTTCTGTTTTGTCAACATGTTTTGGTTGACAATATAGATGGTTGATAGGTGTGCAAGATTGACAATTATTTGGTTTGGGGGTTATGCCCTTTCCTTAAAGATTGTGTAGTCTCAGAGCTGGAATAAATAATTAGCAAGGGGTGTAGGTAAAACACTATGCTTTGAAATTTGCATGTTCCATGGCGCTAATGTTCTTTTTTTTGTTTTCATGAATGTGTTGATGTTAGTGTTGCTGGTTTTTCCTTCATTAACTGATTTTTAGGTAAATTTATACATGCTTCTTGATTCAACACACTGCCTATCTGGGTAGAAGCATAGATTTATCACTTTTATTGTTAAAACCATACAATTTCACAAGTCTGTTTCTCAAAATCTTCTGTATTATTTCTAATGTATTTTCTATAAAGATATACCATCAGTTGTCTCCTTGAATATTTTTGTTGCTTTATTACTCTACACAATATCCTTTAATCATCAACGTACTGCTCCTTTACCTCATTCCCAGCAATCAGCAGATAGGCAGCCATGCTTAAGTCATTTATCGCTCAATGTAACCTCTCCAGATCTCGGTTGTCTCATATGTTTTCTTACATATCCTCCTTGCCTCACACCAATCACCATATCCATTGTTGTTGTTTTTTTTTCAGGTTATCTATTTAAGCTTACCATGCAAAATGATATTTCCTTTACTATTCAGTCCAATGGGCAACAAACTTATTAATATATAACATCTAATCATACTTTTTGTTGAAATCTGCACACTCACATTTTGTAATTGCAGACTTCCCTAGGCTATACCATACCCTGGCTTTGCCCTAAACATCCTCTTGCCCAGCTATCAGCATAACAAACATGAAATAAGAAGGCCTATTTTTCATAACGATTTCTCAAATATCTGTTATGGCCATCCTGTCTTGTCAATAAAGCAAAGTAAGTGCAAAATTAAAACCCTCTACATCTCATGTCCTCTATTTTCTCCATGCAGTCATAATTGGGTCCCATACATATACCCATTAAGACTAAAGAAATACCTTTAAGACAGGGTAGCATTCCATCGCAATTGAACATATATACTTTTAAACAAATCCCCTACTTTTATTACCATTAATTAATTGTTCTTCCACTGCCTCTGTGCAAGTATATAAATATCCAGCTTTCCCCCTCAAATGTGAACAAAGATGAGGCAAGGTAGTACACTTGAATCCCCACACAACGTAGTCGCATGTAAGGCAGGTGCAAAAGGCCAAAAAACAAATGAGAAAAATCAAAATGAGGCCAGCACCAAAGAGTGAAAATATATAATATATTTAATATATAATGGTAAAACCAAAAAACAGACTGGTTTCGGCCCCAAGGCCTTCTTCAGTGTTACACTACTGACATTAAATGAATACTTAAATAGTATTCTAAATGAATCAATTAAGCAGATAAACCAGTATTTAAAGGCACAGTATTTAAACAAGATGTATACTCAATATATGCAAAAAAACATTCAAAGATGGTCATTCAAGCCAGAGGAAAACAAGCCCCCTAATTCAACAATCCAAGTCCTCTCTTTGTTGTTTAACATACCATGCCATCCCATTTTCCTAGATCCATCTCCCCATATTTTATCAATAATTGTAAAATGAAATTTGGCTGTTTTATGATTTAATACATGTTTGTATAAAGCATTTGTCAAACGCTGATTTCTCATATCACTTATATATTCCAACATTCTAATCCTGAGTGGCCTGGATGTCTGTCCCACGTAAAAGAGGAGCAGGAGCATGTGGCCAAATAGACCACCCAAATCCATATCACAATTTCCAAAACATTTTATCTGATATACCCTACTGGTGTTTCTACTAGAAAATTCTTTAGTTTTAAGCATGTGTGTACAAAATGAGCAGTGCCCACAGGGAAAAGACCCCATCAGTTTGTCCCCTGTTAAGGTTAGTTGTTGACCAAAGCCTGTTGATGTGATTAAAGTATGAGCCCAAAATACGGCCTCTGCAATATGAAAATAAACACTCTGGAGTTAGTATCTTAGCTAACTCCTGATTAGCCAAAAGAATGTTCCAATTGTCCATAATTACATTCCTAATAGCATTGATGTTCCTGCCATAAGTTATCACAAACCTAACCACCTCCTCCTCTGTACCTGATTTCACCTTATATTCCAATAATTGGGCTCTATCTTGTTCTCTGGCCCATTTGTTGGGTGTCCTAACATATCCTGGTTTATATCCCCAGTTGTGAAACCTATGTACACTTACCTCTTCATAATTTAAATCATTTTCTGTTCAGTTTACTTGCTGGAGCACAATTAATGTAAATCAATAGTGCTGAGCATTTTTCTCTTTTACATACTATTTAGGTTAATAAGTTTTACTATATATTTATTTATCTATATTCAGTTTCAGTAGGCTACTCTTAACTTCCTCTGTACCAAATTATTAAATGTTACATTTCCATACCATTAATGGTAACCATGATTTTCAAATTATCATGAAGAAAATTTCTTCTTCATCTAACAGCAAATAAATTCATATTCTTGATAATTTAAAAACTGCAGTCGAGATGACATTGTTTCTTCATATCTAGCAATGCCAGAGCAGGTTCTTAAGGTGATTAAGGTGAAATTCTTTTGGACAACTGTTGTCTGAAGCATTACACATTAAGGAACACAATACCAATTATTGTTTTCCCTGGGAAATTGCTACGAATATGAATTCTAAGGGTGTGCAAGCAGTGATTGCCTTCTTCTGAGTGACTTTTCCCTTCTTCAAGTTGTTGCAGCTGTGGAGTTGGTATGTATAAGTTCAGGGATGGGACAGAAGGGAGGCTTGCCCTCTGCAAAGCAACAACAACAAAAAAAAACTATTTATGCTTTACTTTTTCGCCATTCTGTGTTCCTGTACATTAGTTTTCAGTCTTTCTGAAAACAATTGCACATTAGTTTTTGAAACTTCTGTTTTGGACATTGGTATTCAGTCCTTCTGATGTTTAAGGGAATTCTTCTGTTCAGTGTTTGATTGCAAAGCCATCCAAAGGGCATAATGTTTAATTTGTTTACCTTACAAACACAAGGTGCAGGGTTTGATACTCATGTGGGGTAATGGGCTAGGCTTAAAATGGCCCACAAAGGCAGTTAGCCTCATATTAATGTATATACAACCTCTTTTTGTATTACAAACATTGAAACAGTACAATATATACACTTGCTCAAAATACTCATAAATACAAGTGTTTGCAGTTATGCTTTGTATTGTAAGGTCTCTAATAATTTTTTTTCATGGTCGCTACAATAAAGGCACTATTTGCTAGATATAAACAGTTGTGATGTAGATGTTATCCCTCTTCTAAAAACTGCAGAAAGCTGCATTTATTGTCACATCAGAATTCAGTTTAAATAAGTTTGTACATTTCCATAAGCTAGATAAGCTGTTGTATACCATGCGGTTAATACTTTACCATTTTCTGAAATACTAGATTCTTTAATCTTTTTTGCAAAATCACATGGTATTGTTTAGCTTATCCTAATATGAAACTGAGATGTCACAGCAATATGTTTAACTGCCTAGTTAGTTACTTATAATGGCACATCTTTACTTATTCACATAGCAGTCATTATATGCCCTACACCTTTCTTACTAGTTCCTTCTCTTTAAGTATAGGAAACAATTATTTACCAAGTACTTCAGTGAAGTCTGCACCCTTCCCTGTATTAAGCAGGGGAAACATGTTACTGAAACTTTAGTCTACATACCCTAATTTTATTATCCAGACAATATTGTTCATCTAGACCTGTTATGCATTTCACGCTAAACGATTCCACAAATTAAACACATAGACATCTGAATCTTACATCTCAAATCCCTATTCTCTTCTCATGCATCTTCTACGTCTCTAGGGTAACCAATATCCTTCATCTTCCTTTCTCTAGCCTAACATGTAGATATATTAGTTTAATGGCAATTTTCTATTCTTAAGAATATCTTTATCTGAATTGTCCAAAGTCAGCATCTCACTGGTCAAAAAGCTCTTTCAAAGTGCCATGGTTTGCCAAACTGTACTTTAACTTTCGCTTTTAATTTTCTTTTATTGTTTTCCCCAATCACAAGTTATGTTTCAACAACAACAGCTCTGAATAATCATGTTTAACATAAGCCACTGATAATTTTCTACTAGCCATAGTACATAATGTGGCAGAAGCTCTGTTGATATTGACCTTAACTTCACACATTTAACTTCAGACTCTGGTATTATAAAGCTTTTCAGTGGTGCAACCGAAAATGAATCTTTTGCAGGTACAATTCATTCTGCCATCTTAGTGCAGTTCATAGGTAAGTACTAAACTAGCTGCTTCTGTGGGCAAATCCTGTACCTTGCACCTTTGAAGTAGACACTGTAACCATTATGCTAACCCAAATAATGCATCATATCTTTTCCAAATCACCTTAAAAAATTCCAAGGTGTTTCATTTTTCAACTTTTTAGTTTCTCCTTCATTCCAATTAATCAATTCTGCTTCTGCTCAATTTATTTCAACATCTCCACTGATTTATCGTGGATCATCATTGCATGGCATTTAGGTAACATTAATGCTTGTTAAACATTCAAGAAATCTGCATACTCCACTCCAGTCACTGCCAAATGCTTTACATAACCTATAAACACACCATTTAATTTCTTAATTCAATATATATATATATATATATATATATATATATTTTTTTTTTTTTACCTATTTGTGACTTTGTTAACATTTAGCTATATAATTTATTCTCTTCTTGATGACTGTGAAGCAGTACAGCTGTCCCACTTCAAGTATTCTTCAAAGCACTCATCTTCAATGACACATACCTCTTCTTCCATTCTCAATCACAAAATAGTACATTTATTCATCCAGTGACCAAAAACATTGCCAATTTATTTTTATTTTATAATTTATTTACTACTGAATTAATTGAGTAGCCTTTTTGAGGCAAGCACTTTGAGATGTATTCCCTACGTACTCCATTTTAATGGTGTTACTTAAAGTTTCCCTTTTTATGCTACAATATCATATAACACAGACTGTCCTCTCCACTTTGGCACCTAGAGTATATATCTGGCAGACTCGGTTAACATTCTCTGATCAATAAGAGAGTATATTCAATATTATATCAATCTCTTTAATGGGCAAGGTTGTGTCTATGATTAGGAGTATATCTTGCTCCCAGTTCACTCAGACCTAATATTCATTCATAGGATTTTCTAAGTCTCTGGTCCCAGGAAATGCATTGGATTTACAATTAGACTTATACAAAATTCATACTTTCAATGCATAAACATGTTCGTTTTGGCAACAACTACCCTCTCTTGGTTTTAACCACCATACATTAATAGACACTCAGTGGATGAGAAAAGCAAAAGCTTGTATAAAGCAATTTATAACTGATACCACCTTATCCATGAGACATTGACATACAGAAATTTCACTTGCATGTCCACCAATGGTCATCTTCTTCTGGACTTTAGAATGTATGAGTATTTTTACCACTGTGACCCAGAAAGTAAAGACACACTAGTTCATAGCATTGGATCACAGGGAATCAGTTGTTCTACCTCATTACCAACTTTCAGTTTGTAATGGAGGCTTAGATTTTGCAATATTTGTTTACACCTTAATTTTCTCTAGTAGTAGTATTAGTAATAATAATAATAATAATAATAATAATAATAATAATAATAATAATAATAATAATAATAATAATAATATTATTACTATTTAGTGGTATTGTTTTGATTTCACACCAAGTTATTTAATGCACTTTAGCATCTCCTGAAATATTTCTATAAACAAAATAATTGTTCCCAACTCTTATGACCACTACCGTCCTTTTATTTTCTTCTTTTAGCCTGTTATTTCATATTTCAAATTTCAAAATTTTGTGGAAATATAATTTGTGATTTTTGCTTAGACAATTGTAAATTATAAATATGGTATACTTGAATATTTCACTGTAACATTCACTTAAATATTATTGTTTTGTTTTTACTTTTGACATATTTTTTCATACTTACTCCAAGTCTGAACTAAATATTTCACATTCACATTGACAGTGTTTTACCTCTTACTTTTGATTCTTTCTTCTGTTCATGTAATATCTACACTAAGCTTGAATTTGGTCCATATGGATCTAAGCTCTATTTCTGTATACAAATGTAAATATAAATGAATTAATTTACCTTACTTGGATATAAGGAAGTTTCTCTGTTCTCCTGTTAGAGAGGGGAGCTTTGAGCAGCCTGGAGGCTGGAGGAGTGGTTTCAGCCCAGAAATTAGTAGTTTATTGGCCATTTTGGGCTAATTTCTCTGTCTTTCATTTCCCTGCTATAAAACCCGCATTTGTTCATAGGTTCATACTAGGCTATCTGCCCTGGGGCATTTATAAGCCTAGCCCGATTGTGTTTGGCTTATGCCACCCCTTGATTTGAGTATACTGTGCCCTTTTTAAAGTTTAGCTTACTGTGCCTCTGTCTAATAGTGACACGGAAGTAATCCCCGGGACAAACCTACTATCCCATATCCACTCATCAAGATTCTTCTTGAAGAGAGTCAGTGAGGTGCTCTGCCTAACATGAATTGGAATTCTATTCCAGAGCAAAGGGAGCCTCTGGGTTATGAATCTGTCCCTCCAGCATGTTCTATTTATTTCTGTGCTGAGGTTCAAGTCCCTGGAGCGCGTGGCTCTAAGGGATTTAGATTTACTGAGGTGGTGCATGTCCATTAATTCTGGGTTGGACATAGCTTTATATGTCAGGCATAGATCACCTCAAAGTAGGCGGTATGCAACTGAATAGAGCTTGAGTTTTTTTAACCGAGCAGCATATGGCGTCTGTTTGAGTCCCTTGATCCTCCTGGTGAGGTACTTTTGGGGTCTTTCTAATTGCTGCAGGTGTCGGGTAAGGTACATCCCAAAGGGGGCATTGTAGTCTATGATGGGCCTGATGAGGGATGAATAAAGGGGCACGATTACCTCTCTTGATCTAGATGTGAATCCTTTCATGATGAGGTGGGCTATGTAGAAGGTCTTTCTAACCACTTTGGCAATGTGGTTGTCAAAGGAGAGATTGCTATCAACTTGGGTCCCCAGATCCCTAATTACTTTCTCTGTACTTAATGGGTTACCACCTATGTGGTAATTTGTGGGCACATTGTTTTTGCCAAAGGGTATGACTATACACTTTTTGGCATTTAGCTTTAGACCATGGCTCTGGCACCAATTATCCGACTCTGCGAGACCTTTTTGAAGGATGTTTGTGTCAGCTGGAGAGGCGATTATGGCACCCAGTTTGCAGTCATCTGCGAACTTGGTGAGCCATAGTCCTCCCATGTTGGCCTATACCTCAGAAAAGTAAATACCGAACAAGAGAGGTCCCAGGACAGAACCTTGTGGGACACCATTTGTGACCGGTTTCGAGTCTGACATGGCTCCAGCAACTCTGACTCTGTGGGTTCTGTCTTTGAGCCAGTTTGCGACCCATCTTGTGACATAGGGGTTTATATTTGTGAGTTTTTTGTGCTTGTATACAGCTTAGCAAGCTCCTGCCTGGTGCCCTGCAGAGTTCTACAGCAGTAGAGAGACAAAAAGAGACTTTGGAGTGATTAAGTATCATTTTTCTGCATCTTCTTGCTGCCTTTAGCTAAGTCCTCCTAAAACGCAAATTGTTTAGAGTTACTGTGATTTAAAAAGCTTGTTTCAGCTACATATTGTACTTATTTTACTGCCTGCACTTTAACAAAGTCATTTTTGTGTTTAAATTACCTGTTTAACTGTTGTAGGCTACACACTCAAGTAAGATAGCCATTTCTGTGCATTTAAAGTGATTTTTTGATTGTATCTGCTTTTTCTGAAAAAAAAAATACTTATTTTCCCACCTTTCTAAGCTACTATAGTCCAGTTTTCAGGTTAGTGCTGAATTCAGGGTTGTGTTACACGTTTCTATGTTTGCCCATATCTTACTTGGATAGACGGAAGTTTCTCTGTTCACCTGTGAGTGAGGGGGAGCTTTGAGCAGTCTATCTGTCCCTGGAGGAATGGCTTCAGCCTAGAAATTAGTAGTTTATTGGCCATTTTGGGTTAATTTCTATATCTTTCATTTCCCTGCTATAAAACCCACATTTGCGTGGTTTTGCATGCCGGGCAGTGCCGGTTAGCTAGGATATATCTAGTCCCAGCTCCACAAAGTCTAATCTTCAATTTTTCCCTTGGAACTAGACAAACTTTCAAATTAAGCACTCAAACCATTCACTTCTCAACCTGGCACTTGCTCAAAACACATAGCATGCACTAATAAATCTTAGCACTAGACCCCCCTATACTGTAGAGAAGGACAAGGCTCTCCATTTGACCATATCAGCCAATCAGTAAAACAGTTCACTGTCCCTAACCAGGCATGTCCAAAGGGCAGTTTCAGGTGTACTCTCTGGTCCAACTGGTGAATTGGGCATTTTAAGGCAAAGTTACAACTGCCTCATGTACACTGACAACCCTCTCCTCCTACCACCAAACTCTAATACATGTGAAAGATGCAATTATACAGCCAAACTGGAGGCTAAGCTGTCTCAACCCAAGACTGGACCAGACAGTCAAGAGGAGAAGGGTATTACTTGCATCACACCATCAGTCTCACATAGACCTATGAAACCAACACCGGCAAAAAACACACATAAATACATGAAAACATACTCAAAGGCTCTAAATAAAAATCTGCAAAAGCAACAGAGACAACCAAAGCAGACATTCAAGCAACTTCCATCCCCCAACACAAACTATGAAACACATACTTCACAAAACCAATGTGCCATGCAATAACAGCCCTTAAGGCAAAATAACATACCCAACACACTAGTAATAGGTGACTCTATAGGCAGGCACACTGACGTCTCACTCACTAGGCTGAACAAGGAGAAGGTTACTGTTAGCTGCCTGTCAGGTGCCAGGATCCACCACATAACACAAGCACTCAGGTCACTCCAGAACAAGTACAAATACGACTCTGTCATTGTCCATGTTGGTGTGAATAACCTGAGCTGTACCTCCCTGGACTACATGAAAAGAAACATGGAGGAGCTCTCTGATCATGTATCCCAGGCCAGTATGACCCTGACCCTGAGTAGCATCCTGCCCTCACCAAAAATTATACCATAGTATAAAGAAAAAATGATCAATTTCAACAATTGGCTAGGCTTCTGGTGTCATTCAAAGGGGATCCAGTGTCTGTCAGCCTGGGATGACATGCTCGACAAGCCACGCTGCTTCGCTAGAGATGGCTTGCACCTGTCACCGTTAGGCTTTCGAATACTGGCAAAGGCTCTTGTCAACCCCACAGTGCCTTTTTTAGGCAAATCTCAAAAGACAAACCCACCGCCATAAATATCACAAGTAACAAAAAACTGAGGGTAATGCTACTCAATGCCAGAAGTCTAAACCTCAAAATGCACACACTCGAGACAATCCTCAGTGTGGAGAAAATTGATATATGTGCAGTAACATAAACCTGGTTTAAGGCTCCAGAGAACACTCCAGCACTACCAGGCTTCAACTCATACAATACATTTCGGCCACAAAACCCAGACTAAAATACAAAAGGCGGGGGGCGTGTCCATATTCATCAAGGATACCCACACCTCCAGGTTAGTGGCACAGCACGATGCTTCAGAGATCATCCACGTGCAACTAACAATAAGCCAAACTGCAATTCAAATTGTAGCTTCCTACAGATTACCCACCATGTCCCAGGACCCCCATTCCACATTTCTGGAAACAGTGGAAAACATAAAGGTCCTACCAAACACCTTGATATTGGGTGATTTCAATTGCACAAGCATTAACTGGGAGAACTACTCAAGTACTAACTCCCTTGCCCAACATTTCCTAGAATTTATAAACTAAAATACCCTGGATCAACTGGTCAATGCCCCCACCAGAGGTGACAACATATTGGACCTGGTCATCACCAACATGGGCGACCGGTGTTCCACACTAGAGGTCAACCCCTCACTGGTTAATTCTGACCATAAACTAATCACTCTGGATATCCATATTCCACCCCCCACCCCTGATCAAAGAAACCACCATGAAAAACTTTTCAAAAGCAAACTTCACGTTACTTAAGACTGAGTTGGAAAGTTTCAAAGCCCCCATGCCAAAGGATAATGCTGTCCAAGCTGCAAAATTCTTTACTAATGCACTCTACAGGCACCTACAAGAATGCATGGATCATGCTATCCCAAGCAAAACCAAGACTCACTCCTCCAAGAAAAGGAAACCAGTCTGGTGGACCCCTGCCATAACCAAGCTATACAATAGAAGGAGGAATCGAGTACAGAAAAGAGTAAAATCCCAAGAAGGAAAGACATCCCTGATCAGTATCAGCAAGAAACTATGATCCCTCATAAAATTGTCCAAGGCTAGCTTCGAAAGAAAAATTGCCAAGGACTCCAAGGATAACCACAAGGCATTCTTTAGCTATGTCAAGAATCTAAGTGGCAATTCTCAGATCTGAAAAACTGGAATCTAGATGCAAAACCAATGACCACTTAGAAACAAGTATATTAGCGCTTTCATTCACTATTTATTTGGCGAACTTCTTCAGAAAAAACATCTGTCGAACCCTTCTTTTTATATCAAATCACATAGGAAATGACCTCATCAATCAAAAATATTTCTATGCTTGGCCAAAGAATTATTATATAGGAAAAACTATAAGAGCTCTGAAGAGGAGGATTTATGAGCACAACTTGGCCATTAAAAACAAGGATTACTCAAATTCTTTGGCCAAGCATGCTTCTACATGTGCAGACTTTAAAAAGTTTGAGTTTTTTGTTGTAGAAAAGATAGACAAGATTGTGTTTGGAGGTGATTTGAACAACATTTTAGAATGTAAAGAAGCTTTTTGTCAGTTATTTTTAGGGACTGATGACGTACCAGGACTAAATAAGTCCATTAATCTTAAATGTTTTTTACAAAATAGATAATTTATAACAAACGTGCATAAAATGTTTATAATGCACTAGTACATAAGTGTATGAATATTTCAACATGTAGTTAATATTTTTTGGCTTTATGTACAAAGAAATATTTTTGATTGATGAGGTAATTTCCTATGTGATTTGATATAAAAGGAAGTAAGGGTTAGACAGATGTTTTTTCTGAAGAAGTTCACCAAATAAATAGTGAATGAAAGTGTTAATATACCTGTTTCTAAGTGGTCACTGGATTTGCATCTAGATTCCAGTTTTTCAGTTTCTTTGTGTTGGTTCCTTTAATTCTCAGATCTGCTCGGAGTTTATGCAGAAGGCACAAAATACACTGAACCGACTGATAACACCAACATCCTGGAAGACATGTTCAGTGCAAACTTCACCCCCTCTCACACCCAAAAGAGCCCATAACCATACCAGAAGAATGAAGTGCCCCTAAAATAACAGACACATAGGTTAAAAGAGCCCTCTCCAAAGCCAAAAACACAGCATCAATGGGACCAGGCGGTGTCCCAGTCTGCGTCCTACATGAGCTCAAAGATGAACTAACCCCTCACCTAAACACACAGTTCAAACTCAGCCTCTTCACAGGCTACACGCCCATAGAGTGGTGCACAGCAACGGTTATTCTGCTCCACAAAGATGGAGCCACAACAGACTCCAGGAACTATTGCCCTATAAGCCTGACTAGCTTGGTCTGCAAGGCTATGGAACGCATCATCATGGATCGGTTTACATTTATATCGTCGATCCCGATATGGGCGAAATTACTTCCACAAATACTGAAATGTGAATGTCTCCAACATCGAATTCCAAATAACTGAATGACAAAACCTCGCCCCTTTTTGACCTATGGTAGCAATGGTGTGGAGGTGTGGCGCAGCCGGAAATGTCGAATGTCAAATGTTTTTCGATATTTAAAATTTTTTGCGGTTCTGGTTTGCGTAAACTGCGTTGATTAAGTGGCCGGTCGACAAAGTGTGATCAACGATATCAAGGTAAACCTCATGGATCTCATAAACAGGGACATTGGGAATCTCCAAACACTGGACCCTACCCAGTTTGGCTTTCTTAAGGGCAGATCATGCCTCCTAAACCTGGTGGACTTCTTTGAGACAGTTACCAAGGCTATAGATGAGGGAAATTTGGTCCACACAGCCTACCTAGACCTCGCAAAGGCCTTCAACACCATTCCCCATTCAGGTATTATAGACAAGCTCAACAGCCTGAACATAAACCCCTACATCATGAGATGGATTGCCATCTGGCTCACAGACAGAACCCACATAGTAAGAATTGTGAGAGCTAGGTCTGACTCTAAACCGGTTACAAGTGGCATTCCCCAGGGCTCAGTCCTAGGACAACTCCTGTTCGGCATATACTTCTCAGAGTTACAGGCAACCACAGAAGAACTATGGCTGACCAAGTTCACAGATGACTGCAAACTAGGGGCTATAATTGACTATCCAGTGGACGCAGACATCCTTCAAAATGGTCTCACTGAGACAGATACCTGGTGTCAAAACCATGGCCTCAAGCTAAATGCCAAAAAGTGCATAGTCATCCCCTTTGGAAAAAACAAAGTACTCACAAACTGCCACATAAATGGTGGCCCCCTAAATACGGAGGATGTAATAAGGGATCTGGGGACCCACATAGATAGTAACCTCTCCTTTGATAATCACATTGCCAAAGTAGTTAGAAAATCCTTCTATGTGGCCCACCTAATCACAAAAGGGTTTTCATCCAGATCAAAAGAGGTCATTGTGCCCCTCTATGCATCACTCATCAGACCCATCATAGAGTTCAACGCCCCATTTGGGATGTACCTTACAAGACACCTGCAATAGCTGGAAAGTCCACAGAAGTACCTCACCAAGAGGATCACTAGCCTCAAACAGATGTCCTATGCAGCTTGACTGAAGAAACTCCAGCTGCACTCGGTTGCATAACGCCTACTTAGAGGTGATCTCTGCCTGACATACAAGGCCATGTCCAACCCAGAATTGATGGTCATGCTCCACCTAAAGAAAACCATATTCCCTCGAGCCACACCCTCTAGGGATCTAAACCTCACCACAACAATAAATAGGACGTGCTGGAGGGATAGATTCCTGTCCCAGAGACTTCCCATGCTCTGGAGTAAGATTCCAATCTACATTAGGCAGAGCTCCTCGCTAACCCTTTTCAAGAGAAGCCTTGATGAGTGGATGTGAAACAGAAAGTTTACCCTGGGGATCACTTCAATGGCTCTGCTGGACAGTGGCACAAGGAACTAATCTAAGGGGGTGATGAAAACCAACACATTCTGGCTAGGCTTATAAATGCCTTCAGGCAGATAGCCTAGTACCTACCTATGAACCTATAATTACTAACTGAATCATTTATGCATTAATTTCCCTCACTTCCAGTATGGACTGTCTGTTGAGGGAAAAACTGGATAATAATAAGAAAGTGACATCGAGAGAAATTGTCAACACTGCCAGGGTATTATTTTCAGTTTTAATAAAACTGGACAGTCTAACTTGGCCTGGATGTGAGATCCTTGAGCAAATAAGATGGTAGTCTCTCTTTAATATATTACACCACTAAATCTGAGTATTCTAAAGGGATATCCATTCCACAAATGTAAATAAATAAATACAAACTAAAACTAAAAACATGTCTATAGCAGCTTTTAAGGGAATAACACAAAAGATCAAAGCAAAACAAAAGCATGATCAAGGGGTACAGAACCCTTAGAAAAACATTAATTTTAGACAATATTAAAGTTCTCTCTAAATGGCAAACCCATTGTCCTCAATTCTGACAAATCTAAAAGGTGTGTCCTTTCAGCTGTATAATCACATTGTGACATCAGATCTGTTAATTCTTTTTGAATGTCCAGGGTACTAGTAACATCTGTTGTTGTTTGTGATACTAGTAACATCTGCCTTGTTAAAACTCTTCTCAGTTTTCTTTCTTACTTTTTGTTACATGATACAGTAAGTATTATGCCATTTTACTAATAAGTGTTTACTTTTCCTACTATACGGGTTTATCTAGCATCCTGGCTAAAATAGATCCATTGCATAAACATAATGTCAGAACATCATTTCCAACCTCTCTAGTTGCAGTAGCTTATACATGACAACTTCAGTTCACAAGGCTTTAAATACATGTGCTCAGGATACTCAGTTGCTCAATCTAAAAGCAAATGTGACAACACAATTTTTTTTGTCAGGCTAAACAAGTCCTATTGCACTTATTACAGATTCACTAGAAATATCGGAAAGAGTCTTCCTTGATAATCAGTATAATGCCTGTCTCACTTAAAGTACACTGACCTTGGAACACCTAAAGCTCATTAATAAGACAGCATATAGAAACTCAAATCTACTGAGAATTAAGCAGGAAAAAAACAAGGGTATGCCCCACGGGGCCCCCACCACCTGTACCTTGAGCTCTGGTGTTCTGAACAAATGTCTTATTTTATGGAAGAACCATAACTGTTAATCAAGACATCATGCCTCATTCAGAGAAAATAGCTATTATTTGTATAGGAGTCTTGGCAATAGTTAACTGCACCTGGAGTGCCTCCTGTGCATCATACTGTTTGACCAGCCTAGAGGTGTGTATGTCTTTAATATCTATTGAGACTCCACCTCCTTTGGCTTTACTACCCAGAGTTTGTTGTCTGAATGTACGATAGGATGAGTAACCAAGTAAGGCCTGCGTGCTCTCCACAGCTTTGAACCTGGTTTCTGTGACCACACAGATGTCAGCATTTTTCAGGGTTAGGAATGCTTGCAATAAGTTCAGTTTCATGTTTAGCCTCATAGCGTTTAGCAGCATGACCTTTAATTTGCGTTTGTTGAAATTTTTATGTTGGTAGTTTTAACCTCATCACTTTTCATAAAAAAGGCACTATAGGGGAGGTAAGAGCATTTGCCAAAATCCTGAAGCCCGGGTGAGACAGATGCAGGCCATCTCTGGCAAAGCATTGTGGTCTGTCAATCATATCTTCCCAGGCTGTCAGGTACTGGATCCCCCTGGAATGACACCAGAAACTAAGCCAATTGTTAAAGTCAATCATTTTCTGTTTGTATTCAGGCATCCTTCTCGGTGATGGCAGAATGCTGCTTAAGGCAAGGGACATACCTGCCTGGGACACATATTCAGCAAGTTCAATCATATCTCTCATTATATAGTCCAGAGAGGTATGTCTCAAGTCATTCACACCAACATGGACTATGGCAGAGTCATAACAGTACCTGTTGTTGAGAGACTTGAGTGCGTATGTGATATGGTGGATTGTGCCCCCTGACAGACAACTAAGCATGACTTTCTCCTTATCCAGCCTGGTGAGAGGCACATCTGTGTGTCTCACAATGGAGTCACCTATGACTAATACTTTGGGTTTATGATTAAGCCTTTATACCATTATTCTCCATGTTATAGGGGGTTAAATGGTTTTGTGAATATCTTTTAGATAAGAACATTCCCCAGGTGCAAGTAAATATGTTTGACCAACTGATAGACATTGTGTTAAAAGAATAATTTTATAGGTTAGTACTAAGCTAACTGCCCTTGCGAGCCATTTTAAGCCTAGCCAATTATCCCTTGTGAGACTCGAACACTGCACCTTGTGTTTGTAAGGCAAACACCTTAACCATAAGGCCATCCTCCTAACTCTTTTATTCTGTTTGAAGGAGAATATTTTCTTCAGAAAGAAGGAATGGCTATGGGATCATCATGTGGGGGGGTGTATATTCTAACATTGTTATGCTCCAATGGAAGAACAATATCTATTTAACTGACCCCTTTACATCAGTTGCCACTTCTACACACACATTTTTAGATGGTATATTCATCCTTTGGAAGGGACCCATGGAGGATTTCAAACCCCTTATTGATTATATTAACAACTTTATAGCCTTTCTACATTTTACATATATAGCAAGTCAGAAGCAAATTTCATATCTCAATATATTCTTGAGAAAAGATGATATTAATAATAAATATTCCTTTGAGATAAATAGGAAGGAAATGTATTCTAATAGCTTCCTTAATTATACAAGTGCCCACCCATTTAAGTAGAAGAAAGATGACTTAAAAGATTAATTTGTAAGGACAGCAAGGATGGTAAGCAGATTTGAATCTTTTTTAGATGACTATAACCTGCTAATAATATGTTTTTAAAAAGAGATTACCCTTTGGATTGGTTAGAGAAATTATCATAGAAGTAATAAACAAAAAGGTCAGGAAATATTTCAAACCAATTTTGAATATTAAAGGATCTGTTTGGTTGATGGATTTCCTTATAAGAGAGCAAATTGCTGTAAATGGGGTGAAATTAAGAAATAAACTAGAAACTGATGATGATCAAAGGAATGAGACAAATTTTAATAACAAGAATATAAATTTTAAAACTGCTCTCATTACAACCTTTTATGAAAATAGTAGTATCATTAAAATATTTTGAGAAAGAAATGATAAATTTTAAATAATGAAAGAGAAATCAGGAATTTTGTGGGGAAAAAAACATTATTGTATATACAAAAGGGAAGAACCTGAAGGACATTATTGAACCGAAAAATGGTTTGTATGAATAATGGTTTATGAAAAAATGAGGCTTTTGTTCATACTGTAAGTTTATTCTAGAAACAAAAGAAATTAATATTAACGATGTGAAGATTACCCTATATGCAAAGTATTTGTGTAATACTGACAGGGTGGTGTATTGCTTTTATGTACCTCATGTTCTTGTTTTTATATCGATAAAACCAATAGAAAATTAAAGAATCATATATATGAGCATTTGGGGGACATAAAACAAAGGAAGAACACAAATGCTTTGGCTAGACATTGTTCAGAACAATCTGGCATAATTTTAAGTTTATTATATTGAAGACTTTATTTATGAATGAAAGAGGGGGGTGTGATCATTCCTACGTGAATGATGTGAGCTAGTGTGGCAGTTACGTTCAAATGCAACATCCTGGCCTGGTCTCAATAGTCAAGTTTCTGTTTCCAGTATTTTACAATTAAAAGCACTGGTAGGTGACTTTGTGTACCTATTTAAGAAGAACTGCTAGGTTAATACATTTTTTTAAAGCTTAAAAACATTCCTTGCTGAAATGGATTCTTTTTAAAGAGGGAAGGATCATTTGATAGTTTGGATATTTGGATTTGTTGCTTTTGGGGGTGTAATTTCAGCTGTTTGTGAATGCAGGAAATGATGTATTTAAAAGTGGAATGGCGTATTGTGATTTATCTGATGATGTTTCTCAATGAAAGGAATGAAAGTGCTTATTTTAACAGTATTATTCATTTGGGATTAAAAAAAAACATGCCCCAGGATTCATGAAGCTCGGCGCAAGGCCGGCGTAAGGCTTGCACCGTCCGTTTGGTGTATATATGGAGTAGTCGTGCCATATGCATATTAATGAAGGTGCACAGCCGCCACAGCCACGTGCATAGGAAACATGCGCGAGTGCATGGGGCATAACGAAGTTGCGCATGGAGGTGTGTCAATGTCGGCTGTCGATGAGCAACCTAAACTGCTGAATATTATATTCCGCCTGCAATAGTAATCGTACCTATCAGTGTCCGTGGATACTGAAACGTATGCAAAGCATAGTCCCTGCGAACAGAAAATGAAGAATCAAACACAAATGCATGGTAGGGAATAACAGATCCATACCCTTGAACAAATGACATGAAAACCGTGTGCCCGTAGTCCAGTGTAGTGTTGATAGCTATACCATGTGGAAGTGAAATGTATCATATGTTAGCGCGCCACCAGTAGGTACGTCCAGCCCAATGGAGAGGGTCACCAGCTGACCCATAATGTGAGGGAGGGAACATAGCTGTGCAGATGTGTCCATAACAAAATACATGAGGAGAAATGTAGATATATGTAGTGACCGTATGTCCGAATCATATCCCACAAGGCATGTAATAGTCACATACAAAAGGTATGTCCGTATTTCACATATCAAATGTGATAGGAAATAGCATACGCATGTAAACGAAACAGAAGGAGCATATAAACAGCTATAACAATACGGACACTTGTAGGCCGAAAAGTAACAATATGATCCATACCGTCAACTAAGATTACCACCTGTCCCACTTTGCGAGCGACAGTCCCTCTGTGGGCAGATGTGTCCTGACACAAACATGTAAAAATGGCAAATGTCCAGAGAATATGGACATAATTATTCCGTCGTCATGTAATAGTTGCATTAAACATATTTCACTGAACGTATATTACATAAATGTCATAAGAAACAGAATAAGACAAAGAAATGCTACAAGAATAAGCTTAGATATAGGCAAGAATTGTAAGTTCTATCTGTCGAACTGACCAAGGGTATGTGTCGGCCTGTAAAATATGCTGTGTTCACCACAAATGTCACACTGTGGCCAATTGAAAAGGTGGAAACACAACCGTCGACTGTGGGGAGGCATTGTCCACAACAGTCAGACATGTGTAAGGAATAGCTTGGACATAGGAAAAGGTGCCATCTTACCAATGAGTACAACAGGCTGGCAAAATCTGGAAGTCAGCTGTATAATCCGAATGTGTATGTGACACAGTCGAACGGGTAGTACCCGGATACACCAACCAAGTAATGAAAGTGAAGTATGGGCATGTACCTATGTGCGTGAGGTATAGCATGTGGAAAGCAAACATGGCAGGGTAGTCCACACAACCAGAAAGGTACCCGACACATGTAGGATAGTCAATTTGTAACTCTGGCCATGTCATGGGCCAACAACCAAAGTAGTGCTCTATGGGGTGTGATGAATTCGCGTGTGAGGGGTGGGTGGTTAATGGTAAAATCCTCAAATGCGATACTGTGTTGTATGCAGAAAAGGTGAACCGGAGGTGTACGAGGGGGCAGCGGGTGAAGTGGAAAGAAGCACAACCACATGTAGAAACAGCTGCAAGACAAGCAGACAGGCCATAGTGTAGAACACAATCCCACAAACATATGAATATGGAAATGTGCGAGACAAATGCATAGATATGTCACCGTTACATACCCACAGATGGGTCCTGATGGAACTGGCCATAACAAACGCAACACACCTGGATGCATAATGGACTACCCAACATACCCTCCACACCACACAACCTGCCTCCATACCAGAACGTCCACCAAATCCAGCCGTACTTGGTCCACTGGTTTGTTGCAGACACAGCGACACACAGTGACCCCTACGCATATGTAGTAGGTATTGTCCCCCTAGGCAGTGTCAGGATTGCAAACCATGTATCCCCTGCATGTAAAACCCCCTGCATGTTTTCGTAAAGCCACAAATATCTTCGTTATCTGACTTGTTTTGGTCTTGTCCAATTTTTGGGATATCCCTCATGGAATAACCAACCTGTGTAAATAGTAGAATGGGTATAACGACACGATGTCCAATACTGTAGATATCTGGACACAAGTCAGAATGTGCAGTGGAGGTCCATGACACTGTCCAGCCCTAAGTGGGCATGCATAACCTACTACCCAGGATAAAACACCTTCCTGTGATGCACGTGCCCAGACACAAATAGGAGGGCGAATATAATGCACACATTTGAATAGTGGCAAACGGCATGAGGGTGAGAAAGACACTGATGTAAACAGGTCAACCCTGATCAAGTGTGAGGGACACTGACTGTGTGCAGGCGTGACTCACCATATCTGTCAACCTGTGTGAGCAAGATATCTGGACAGAGCCATGAATACAAGTGAGACAAAGGTCCAAAAACAGGGACAATCTGTAAAGATAGCTCTTAGAAACATAGCCATATAATAGAATAACAGTTTGCACACTGGCATTAATGTCCAGAGTATGAAGTCTGAAACCCAACTGTCTGTCAGCACGTTCCGACTGCAGTCTTTAATGCTGAGCTACTGCTGTGCCAGAACACAACAGCGTATTACAGAGGTCTGTACCATACCACTCAACTGTCCAGATATTTGCAGAATGACTAGGGTTACCACCTGTCCCACTTTGCGAGTAACAGTCCCTCTGTAGACAGTTGTGTCCTGTGAAAAAAAATCAAGACATAGCAAATGTCCTGAGATTTTAGGACAAAGTTATTTCCTAAGTTTCTTTAATAGTTGCATAAAACAGTTATTTTATATATGAAACTTCTATATGTTATGTGAAGTAGCATAAGCAATTCAAATGTTACTAGAATAAGCTATTATTTGTGCAAAAAAGGTTAAGTTCTGTACTATGCACGGCTGTAGGTATGTTTTGTCCTGGAAAATCTGACATTTCTACAGAACATGTCCCACTTTGGGCATTTGAAAAGGTGGCAACCCTAAGAATGACCAGAGGTTTGCCTCATATTGTTGTTGTGTGCCTCCGACAATCTGCACCAGTCTGGTAAATAGCTGAGGATTGGCATCACTAAACAATGAGAAATATGCTGAGTTTAAGACTCCACATCCTTCAGAAAAGTCATGGTAATGCAAAACCGAGTATTCTATCAATGTTCTAAGCTTGTAAGAGCAATCGTTAAAATGTGTTCCTAATTGCCCCCCCATCGTGTAAGTTTTCAACAGATTTTCAACAGAGGTTGAGAGGTATGGTCCATGCATATTTACAGTAACAACCCTTCACATTTGTGTAATGTACAACTGCATACCTGTAGTCACTTCATGTCCAAAATAATAATCCCCGTGTGACTGTATACAGGTAATAGTCAAATGTGAATGGGAACACGCCTCACCGTGGAGTATGGACTGTAACAACCCAACCCATAATATGTATTGCCAACAGAATAAGCTGCTGACAGGTGCCCAAACTCCTGTGTCTATAAACACAGGTGAAACTTCATAATAGGGAGAAACTCCCTGTCCATATGCTTCGTCTGACATTTGAACTCGGCCAGGGAAGTTCCGTTCACCAGGTGGACAAGCCTAAACCCAGATCACTGCATGCACACCCTGACAATCAAAGACCTGTATGTGCCAGGACTATATGCCTTGGTGTTCTGCATATTCTCAGAGTGATTAACAATGCAGCTGGGGTCCACAGCAATAGGCAACAGGGAATGTGTTATATGTAGTACCACGTTTTTCCCAGCAGGAAAATGGATTCCTGCGTGGTACATGAAGCGGTGAGGCGTATGTTGATGTAGCTAAGTATTATGGGTATGCATATCAATGAGGGAGAACACCAATAGAATAGTGTTTCCGGCATCCGGCCAATGTGAATGCAGTCCCAGTTGACCTATGACCACTGCACATATAACATGAAAGTGTAATGAATGCGTTCGTGCTGTACACACATTTAAATATGTAAAGGTGAATGTGTGTTTCGCAGCAGTCTGTAAACCGGAATACAGATATGTAACTGTTACGGTCAAAATTATGAAAGTCCACGTAAGCACAGATATCTATGAAACATATGTAACCCACAATAAGGATATGCAAGTGCGCCTGCACGTGTGTAATCCGCTCATAGCATAGCAAATGAATGCTGGTTTCTCCACGTTCTATGTACATGGCTCATACCTGTTAACCTCATAAAGTACGAAACTGGACAAAGCCATGAAAACAACTGGTACAAATAGGGGCAATCCCCAGATATTGCCTTAACAAACATAGAAAGTGGATAGAATAACAGGTGTGTCACTAGCATGGATTCTCTGAAGGGTATGAAGTCGTAACCTGAAATGTTTATCATTATTTACCAATATCAGTCTTTAATGATATGCCACTAAATTGCCAGATAGACACAAGGTTATGAAAAATGGACCAAAGATAAGAGGCAAACAGCTGTACATGCAGCAAAAATCTGTACAGTTGAAAGGTATGATATGGATACTGACTATAATATGAATATGCATTTAATGCTTAATGATGACACAACATATGCTAGAATGAAGTTATATGATGTCAACAGGATAATTAAAAATGTACATGATGTATTATATGATCTGCTCATTTGTAGACAAATCAGTGAAGAAATGTATAATTACTTGGTTATAGATAATCCCACTGTACCAATCATAAAGGGATTACCGAAAATCCACAAGAACCAACATCCCATTCCACTCAGACCCATTGTTTCAGGGGACAATTGGGTCACTGCTAACATTTCTTCTTTCATAGAATTTTTACTCAGACCTGTAGTAGATTCCTTTACTACTATTTTAAAGGATACATACCAATTACTTGATTATTTATCTGAGATGCACCTAGCTCCACATGAACATGAATACCTTTTAATTACCTTAGATGTGAAAAACCTTTTTACATCTATCCCCAATGATTTAGGTATTGAAGCGTTGAGAGAAATATTATTAGAAGAAACATCATTTACAAATGATAGACAGTTGCTAATAGGCCAATTACTGGATTTAGTTCTAAATAATAATGCATTTATGTTTTTGAATAACTATTATCTACAGAAATTGGGGGTGGCAATGGGCACCCCTTGCGCCAACACCTATTCTAATTTGGTTGTTTTAGATTGGGAGCGGAGATGCCTGTTTACCCACCCCTTGTTTTCTAAGATAAAGGTCTATAAATGTTTTGTGGATGACATTTTTATCGTTTGGGAAGGTACTGAGAATGATTTCAAGGACTTTTTAGCTTATTTAGAAACCACATCTACCTTCCTTCAGTTCACCATGGAATGTTCTCATGATTTAATAAATTTTTTAGACGTAACATTAAGCATCACAGAACATGGCCTTATCACATCAACACTCTATAGGAAACCAACTTGGAGGAACACCCTTCTCACCTTTGATAGCATGCATCCTAGATACATTTTTCCTGGTATCATTAAAAGTCAATTTATCAGATTGACCAGGCTTTGTAAGGATATTCCTAAATTACATTTTGAAGCAGATCGCTTAGAACTACTTTTTAAAGAAAGAGGATATGACCCAAGTCTAGTTAGTAATATTAAAAACAGCATTGTAGATAGCACACAGATAGAAAATAAACCTGTTAGCAACAGAAAAAGGGTAGATATAAATAGACAGACAAAATTTGTAGCTGTAACTCTAAACTATACAAGTATTACTAATGATATTAAAAAGATTTTTTACAATAATTGGAAAGTCCTAATTATGGATCCATTTGTCAGGCAAGTCGTGGGAGTAAAACCCCATTTCATGTTCAGAAATAGCCTGAATCTTAAACGGCTATTGTGCAATGATAATTGCTATATCCACCCAGTACCATTATCTGTTAGTCATAAGACTGGTACTTTTCCTTGCCACAACTGCAATAGGTGCAAGTTTATTTCTAATATGCCTGAATTTCATCACCCTACTATGAATTACATCTTTCGACCAAGGTTTTTTGCTAATTGCTGCACAAAGAACCTTATTTATCTTGCAACATGCAAGAAATGCCAAGCCTTTTATGTCGGACTTACTAAAAGATGTTTGAAGGATAGGATATATGGCCATTTATATGATATACAGAGAAAAAATGAATTGAATGCCTTGGCGAAACACATATTAGAATATCCTTCACACCATTTTGACTTTAGAGTGTTAGAAATAATTGTAGATAATAAAAGAGGTGGTGATAACATACTGCTTTTAAATAATAAAGAACTGAAATGGATTCTGAGATTGGCTGCTCATATACCCCCTGGCATTAACAGCCATATTTCTATCAAGCCCGTTTTGGAAGCTAGATAAGGCTTAAATATTAAACATTATTCCATTCCTTAACCTAGTATTCCTAGTATTCCTTTATCATTTAAGTGTGTTCTATATATAAACACAATTATTATATACGCTTAAAGTTAAACAACTGTACATTTTTGCACCATTAATATTCATCTATCTTTTCATAACTAATTTATTCCTAACATTCTATTTTATATTGTATAAGCTCATATATGCATTTTTATATTGAGTCTATAATTTTAAATGCAATTTTATATGTATTCTTAAATACATCTCAAATACATTTTCACAAATATATATTTTATATTTTATTTTTTATATTTAATTAGTTTAGATTACACTTTTTATCCTTGTGCTTCTGGTCATGTATTTAATTAGTTTATATCTTAAATGCCTTCATATGATGTTGTTTTATAGTTAGATAGAGACATCTATACACCATATATCTCATATCATATTAGTTTGATATTATAAAGCATGTATAATTGTAAACAACATATGAATTGACCAGTATCTATTCACATATTTATATATATATTTATTTATATACCCTATTTATACATTTGTTTATTTATTCACCTATCCACCTATTTACATTTATATTCATATTAGTATTTATACATATTTATACACATATACATGTGCATCTATGCGTTTATTATTATTACTATAAAACATCTGCATTTTTACTTAAAATGTTATAAATTATAGAATTTTATTAATAAACATTATACATCTTCACACAGAACATATAATGTTTTACTTATTTATTCATTCATCTATTTATTTGATAAGTATTTTGTCTTAATTGCGTTTATATACGTTCATATTATTAAGGAAATAACAAATGACACAGTACTGTCTGATTTTGAATGATACTGCTTAAATCTAAGGTCTTTTGAAAATGTCTGATCATGTTATTCTGTCTAATTGATTAATTGTTTTAATTAATCAATTATTTATTTTAATTTTGGCGCCTTTTTACTATCATTCATTATATAAACTGAAGTTTTAAATGTTAATGTATCGTCTGATGAAGCGTAGTAGTTGCTACGCGAAAGCGCTTACATTTAAATAAATGTTCTTTTTTTGTTGAATTTATCCTGGTCTACGCTCAAGTTTATACTGAAAATTGATGCTCTACTCAATTTTATCTTGCTGACATTGGGCTGTTTGTTGAATACTTCAGCTGCTTCCAACTCTTTTGTGGTGAGAGAACCTGGTTTTTACTGCTGTGATATATATATATATATATATATATATATATATATATATATATACACATATATCCACAGACTTAAACCAAAGCAAATTATGAAATGAGGAATGTACAGACATATGTATATATGTACATATATATATCTATACACACACGATACATGAATAGATATATATATATATATATATATATATATATATACAACAAACATATGTCCCTGTACATATAACACATGTACATAAATAGGTCACGGTATAGCTATTATGGATAGACAGACAGACATGCATGAAAGGTGAATACACTGCTGCTTTCCAAACCAATGCCCAGAAAGTACCAGTGTGACAGGGCCTACAAGTTCTACACGTTAAACATGAATATAGATGTCCTTTGCAGGACCCCAAAAATTGATCCTGTATGAAGTGCGAACCATCATCGATGCAAAACATGTCACAGCTGCAACTATGATATAGCTGTACATGCAAGAGTAGCAGGTGCAAGGGTAATAACACATGGGTCGATAGAATGTATGATGTACGACCTGATGTCCGGAGAGTGGGGAGTGCTCAGAAGTGTCCTCATACTTTATTATCACTCACATTAAACATGTATAATGGGTACTGTGGAGGGATGTCAGGTATGGGAATCATGGGTATGCAGAAATGGGCCTAGGTGTTGGTTGGCACAGATCTATTAGGTACGCCCCATGGGAGTGATCAATATACCTATGTGGGTATAGCACACGCCTATATTCTCCAAAAAGGTGCAACCCATCTACTGGATATTGTGTAAACCATTGGGGGAAGACGTAGGGACCTATATCAGTGTCATGTAGGTGATTATCATGGATGGACATGCGTACGACCAAGATGGTAACCATACCTGCCAAACTTTCAGAATAATACAGCTGGACTAAGGCATAGTACATAAAATACAAATAGGGACTATATTAAATATACCCCAGACAAAGTCAGAACATTGATAGAATAATGGCGAAGTCAGGAATACGAATGTTATGAGAGCTAGTAATCATGAAATAGAAATGTCAAGTCATTATCACCTAACCGCACAGTCCATCATGGCTTGCCAGCAATCTACCAGAAATGCACATTATTATGACAAATGTAACAGAATCATAAGTTAAACCTCGGGGTTTATACCCATAATGTGTACAGGTGAGAGGTATGAAGGCAACCCGTCCTAAATAAATGTACAGAACTAGTGATACTAGGTGGACAGGTGAAAAGAAAGACGTCAGGACAAATGACAAAACATGTACATGTCAAAAGCATGTATTTCTACAAATCTGAATGACAACGTATGGCCTGTGAAAGTCAATGTGGAAGGTTAATAGACTCAAAAGACATGTGTCCCTCAGGGTGTCATGCAGTGTCACCGATACAGTGTCCAGTCCCACATACTCGTATGTGAGCTCTGCCACTGATGGAAAGCGCAAATACCGGCGTACACATAAGGTACATGACAGAATAATTAGTGTGGATAAGCACCTGTTGGCCTGTGTGAGGAATATAACCCTCTGGGTGGGTGTGTCCTGCAATAGGAATGTAATGGCATCTGGCCTGTGATGGCGCCATGTATTGTGTGTATTGGTATAAGACAATTGATATACTGTATCAGAAACATACCTCGCAACTGTACAGAGTCTCGCAGAATGTGCAGATGTATGCCTCATATGTTTGGTGTGTTCCTCTTACAATCTGTACCTGTCTGGCAAATACCTGAGAACTGAAGTCATTAAATAATGACAAACTTTTGAGTTTAAGACCCCAAATCCCCCAGAAAAGTCATACTAATGCAAAACCCATTATACTGTCAACTATCTACATTTGTACGAGCAATATTTAAAATCTTCCCTATTTGTCCCCCCATCATGTTAGGCTTTGTACAGATGTTTTGCTTTAGGAGGTTGAGAGGTATAATCAGAAACAGATACATGTCTGAGAAAACAGCATTATCGACTGCAAGATAACTCAGAAGGTATGAAAAGCGTTGCAGTAGGAAGTTCTGTATTGGCCGCAGGTATGTGCTGACATGTCAAATGAAACAGCAGTCTACATGAAGTACCTATAGGGCTGTCACCTTTACCAATGATGACAGTGGGACATACCCACAGCCATGCATACACCACAAATAGACATAGCACACAGCAAAGCCTAGGCCATGATACACAAAGCCTCCAGCGTGTATGGATTGAGTGAGAGTACAGCAAGGAAAGATGACTGCCAGGCTATTCAGCAAACACCCGCAGGCGCGTGCATGACCGCCTGTAACATGTACATTGCATGGACAATGTTGTGATTTGCAACATACCCCATTTGTATGTGAAAGCTATGTAAATTATATAATTACGAGATACATGAAACAGTAAGCCATCCGTGCAAGAGCAGAGTTATGTGCAGAAATGTACCCTGATGTTAGGCGACTAACGTTCTGCACGTTGCTAAACGGAGCAATGACAGCTGCAAATACAGTATGAATACAGTCGAAGAAACATGCCAATGTCCAAGTCCAAGGCCAGTGGCAGCTTTGCCCATTGGATATCAATAAAACAGTAGTTGTCCTTCCCCGATCTCCGGTGTGGAAGTGTAGCGCAGCACCACGAGAATGCGCTGCGCTTCAAAACAAGTCAAATATGTATAATATACATACAAAATGTAGGTTTAGTTAGATGTTAGCACACCATGCAGATGAATGTCAAGCTGGAGACAACATGGCCACTGCGTACTGGTTGTTATGTGTGGAAGCGCTCTGTCAGAGCATTTGTAGGCAATGTGATGCAAGTGAGGCTGAGGACAGTGAATCACAACATGTCATGCCATATGGGCCAAGCCTCTACAGTGTAGTGTAGGTTAAGGGGACTATTAGAGTAGAAGATAGGTGACAACATGAGTGTGTATGTATAAAACACTGTAATCTCACCGGAGCAGTGTCACATGTTTGCTGTCAGTACTCAGTGGAAGAGGCGTGTTATGAGCTATCCTAGAGAACGTCAGGAGACTGACGGTGTATGCCATGGATACCACCGATGTGACCTGCAAACCTGCCCACAGTGTGTCTGCACCCGTGTGTGCCAGTAAGCCTGAGTAAGCATGTGTGCACACATGTTAGCCAGTGTGCGTGTGTGGAGGAATGAGAAAACTAGTGTACGAATGGTGAAGCCGGTGTAATGTCGTGTATGCCAGTGTATGCGTTTGTAAGCATGTATACATGTGTACAACACACATCACACACATACTGCACACTCAGACACACATGCTGCCAATACTACACACATCAGTGAAATGGCACATAAATGGAGAATACATCATCAGAATTAACAGTACTGTAAACTATGCTACAGTGATGGTAATAGCTGCAATGCATCATGCCTGCTGATATACACCTGGAAGTAACACACTGTGTGTTAACAGCATGCTAAGATCAATACAGTGGAATAAAGCCACCATGTGCATCAGCACCAGGTTAGTCTGATCCTGCATCAATGTTACACATCACAGGTGGTGGCACAGGTGACATCATATGCACAGGGTGTGGTGTTACATTTCCAAAGCTGTCATTGAGCCATCCAATGTACATGTAGGTGTGTGTGTGAGGGACAATGGTTATTGCATGGCCCAATGGTGATGCAATTGGTTTGTGTATGTGATAGCCATAGCTGTTTGTGGTAAGTGTGTGTGTCTGCATATACACAGGTACAGCATGTGTCAGCCATATACAGGAGGTTGTGGGACAGTCACAGACCGTACCTGCCAGGCTGTAGAGATCGTCATTACTGGCCATGGACACCCCTCCATGCATCCAACACAACCCAGTCCTACAGTCCTGGGATCTGTACCACAACCTGTGGATAAATGTGTGTCTGTAATGTTAACCTGAGTTGCATAGAATTGTCAGTTACTACATATGGATATGAGCCATACTCACACTCCAATGTAATAACCACTGCTGACTGTTGCCGAGATGTACATACAACCATTCAAAGGTGCTGTACTAACATTGTTTCCAATGCCCGTGCAATACCCAGCAACACAATAACCATTCACTACACAAGTATAACCCACGATCACTACAGCACACAGTATGTGCACTATCACAGAGCCATAGCAGATGTACATACATCCAAGGTGCTCACGTACAGATAATGCAGCACATTCAAGAGTGATAATCCCAACATACATATCTATATACAATATACATATATATATATATATATATATATATATATATATATATATATATATATATATATATATATATATATATATAGAGATATATATATATATATATATATATATATATATATCTATATATATATGTAGATAGATACACACACACACACACACACACACAATACACGTGGCAGGGTTGGGAGCAGAACACAAACGTAACCACTGTACCACACGACAGCATTATGCATTTACAGAACGCGCTACCGTGATTAGTAGATCACAGGATTCACACAGGCATACATCTAGCCTGCAGACAGCAGCATCAAAGGCAAAGACGTTGCACGGATGTTATGGAGAGTGAATACTGTAAAAGCAATGTACTGTTGTCATGCAGCTGGAAACACAGACACACACTTGGCAGGATTGGGATTCAAACATACACCTAACTACCATATCACACTACAGCATGATGCATTTACAGAACGCGGTACTGAGATTACTAAACACAGCAGTCCCAGAGACAGACATCTAGCTGCACGTCATCATCCGCAAAGGC
This sequence comes from Protopterus annectens, assembly GCF_019279795.1. Classification (NCBI taxonomy): domain Eukaryota; kingdom Metazoa; phylum Chordata; order Ceratodontiformes; family Protopteridae; genus Protopterus; species Protopterus annectens. The sequence continues at coordinate 999,019,152 of NC_056745.1, read as the reverse complement.
AAAGATGTTGGTAGGAAATTTCTGTGGTGTGAGGCATCTAAAAGCAAGACTGAGTCCCCAGGCAGATGGGAGCATGCGCGTAAACACACACACACACACACACACACACACACACACACACACACACACACACTTGGCAGGGCTGGGAGTCCAACATACACCTAACTACCCTATCAAACTACACCATGACGCATTTACAGAACGTGCTACCGAGATTACTAAACACAGCATTCCCAGAGGCAGACATCTAGGTGCATGTCATCATCCGCAAAGGCAAAGACATTGGTAGGAAATTTCTGTGGTGTGAGGTGTCTAAAAGCAAGACTGAGTCCCCAGGCAGATGGGAGCATGCGCGCAAACACACACACACACACACACACACACACACACACACACACACACACACACACACACACACACACTTGGCAGGGCTAGGAGTTGAACATACACCTAACTACCCTATCACACTACAGCATGACGCATTTACAGAATGCACTACCAAAATTACTAAACACAGCAGTCCCAGAGGCAGACATCGAGCTGTGTGTCATCATCCGCAAAGGCAAAGATGTCGGTAGGAAATTTCTGTAGTCTGAAGCATCTAAAAGCAAGACTGAGTCCCCAGGCGGATGGGAGCATGCACGCAAACACACACACACACACACACACACACACACACACACACACACACACACACTTGGCAGGGCTGCGAGTCGAACATACACCTAACTACCCTATCACACTACAGCATGACGCATTTACAGAAAGTGCTACTGAGATTACTTAACACAGTCGTCCCAGAGGCATACTTCTAGGCGCATGTCATCATCTGCACTGACAAGGACGGTGACAGGGATTGTATAGAGAGTGATCAGTCTGAAAGCATACAGACATATTACTGTCCCACGGTAGACGTAGACAAACACATGGCAGTGGCGTGATCGGGGCAACGTAAGATTTACAGAGCACCACAACAACAAGACATAGACATGGGATGTGCCACAGACAGTACACCCTTCAAGATAGTCGACCAGTGTGTACTCGGTAGGCATCCATCGTGATGTTGAAAATGGACATCTGTTGCCTGGATGACCACCATGGCTATACAGGATGTCAACGGTCATGCCCATGCACAGAGGGACATCACCGATACAAGGTGTCACTGGGCATGGCCACATGCTTAGTAATACACGTCCATTCGAACTGTACTGTGTGTCGATCTACACAACAGCGTACTGGGCATGCTCACACACTTAGCAGTTGCAAAGGGCCGTCTTGCATGCAGATGTAGTCTCAACATGCAAGGGCTCAGTTTGGACTGTCATATGTGTCCATCTACACAACAGCGTACTGGGCATGCTCACACACTTAGCAGTTGCAAAGGGCCGTCTTGCATGCAGACGGAGTCTCAACACACAAGGGCTCAGTTTGGACTGTCATGTGTGTCCATCTACACAACAGCATACTGGGCATGCTCACACTTAGCAGTTGCAAAGGGCCATCTTGCATGCAGATGGAGTCTAAACACGGAAGGGAACAGTAAGGTATAACTGTCCCCACACTCAGAGTGGTCACACACATGCAGTGACCAGTACACAGCTGCCATCACAGCTGTCACAGGTGCAGATCACAGATGTACACACCGCAGTCTACACTGTAGCCCTCGAGACATCACCATGTCATTGCTGCAGCAATACACAGCCATACATTACCACAACACCGTGTGACACATGACCAGTGGACTGTACAGAGGTCTACAGCAACTGTGCAGAGTACACATGTACTGACAGGGTTCCAACAGGTGTTATGCATTGCAATTATACCACTATACATGACCAGGTCAGCTCAAGACATACCAGGGGCCCCGGGTCTTACACAGCTGTGACAGATGAGTGTTGCTGTACACCAACGAACACACATGTTTGGATATGTCAAACATGTGATTGTAGTGTATGTGTGTATGGACCACACACACAACACATATGTACATAGCTAAGCCTTTGCTATCCCCCATGCAGAACAGTGGCCTAAGCAATCATACGCACGTAAATAGAAGGTGGGTCCATGTCTGTTGAATGCTCACAGTACAGGAGGTAGCAATGTTGACGGGGGACACATTCCCCTGTAGTAGTCACCCATGACACTCATGATATCATACCACAGTCCACGTGTTATGTATGTCAACACACATGTCCACCAATAGCAATGCATACAAACATGGCTACAGGAGACACATGTAGGACCAATTCACATGTACAATCTGTACTGTGCATGCAACAACCATGCATGTGCAGTGGCCGATGTCCGTAACACAGCTATGCCTAACTACAACATGCAGTCACAATGCAGCCCCATCATTGACACCTGTATATGGTGACATACAGACAGTACGGTTGGTTGTACATCACGTATGGATGGATGTGTGTACATAAAGTGGTGATCCACCTGTGTAGATGTAAGTGTGCCAGGGATGGCTCACAGGTGTATCACACGCCATCCTACCATGCCATGTGCAAACAGTACGCTATGTCACTGTTACTTGACGGTGATGACATAACGCATACACAGCGGTCAGGTGTTACCAACTGTATGTCACATGACACCTGTATCACTGACATCCTCCCGTGTGCATATAGCCACACAATTGCCAGACATAGCATTGGTACACATCCTGCGGACATTACCGCTGCATTTCTATCAAACGGCTCATCATATGGCAGGTGTATCATTCCCAGCACTGCCATGTGTGTCTGCTTGTGTGACCACACATGCCACATATGGTGGGGACTATGTCCCAGTTGTAACACATCCCTGTACACCATTGTAGAGATCTTTGCATACTGTAGTGTGGAAAGCATGACGTCGGCAGGTGTGGTGCATCACACACATCGGCTATCTGTACACACATATCTGGTCACCACAGTGTGTGTGTGTGTGTGTGTGTGTGTGTGTGTGTGTGTGTGTGTGTGTGTGTGTATGTATGTATTTATGGCTGTCTGGTGCTTGGTGTGAGGATGTATGCTACCATACTGTGGAAACAGGATCACTAACCCCTCATGGTGATGCAGTCTACTACCCTGTTGATGCCATCGGTCCCAGCCGTACTGGCTACCTGTGCATGTCCCTTCTTTATGCCACGTCATGTGGGTGCAAAGTACTGCAAGGTTGATGACCACATAGGCAAGAGTCCACACCTCAACACTATGGGGTGTGCATTATAGTGCTGTAGACCCCGTGAATGTGACCATGTTCCTGTACTGTGACAGGGTATTACTGCTACACAGTGTGGCCTCATGCTATCAGGTGGCCTCTAATGTCATCATTGGCCAGACCACTGTGTACAACCCCTGCACCATGTCAACATACCTGTAATGTTTCCCGGTATGTATGTCGCATCTTTGTCCGCTGTAGCCTGTTCAACTGACCACATGCTTCAGGTGCAGTATATATGCGGATATCTGTGTCATGTTTGGACATCTGTGTCATGTTCGACTTTCCAACAGTCAGGTTGAGGGTACGTTTAGCATGCTGATATTGCCATACGTGCCTGTGAGTACTCCACAGTTACACATGGGGGACTGCAAACACTGCTACCTGTAGGCACATGCCAGTACACCATAGGAGGGAACCAGGGCATCATTACTAACATGCTGTTACTGTTGTAACCGAGACACATACTGTGAACATATCACAATGCATGCTGCACCTGGACTACATGGTATGACTGGTGCATGTCGACAGTACACCACTGATGTCACATACACATCTCTCAGTATTCACACACGTCCAATGCAACATACACATCCCTCAATATTCATGCACAAGTAATGTTAGATACACCTCTCACATCTCTCAGTATTCACACACGACCAATACAACGTACACATCCCTCAATATGCATACACAAGTAATGTTAGATAAACCTCTCACTATGCTGTTCACCCTGTGCATCAGACCATTTGAGCATATCCCTGCACCGATGGTGTGGATGACAGGGATGTGGCACAGGCTTCATCATATGCACAGGGTGATACTGTTTGCCAGGGGCATAGGCTGCACCAATGGATGACATCATGTGTGCGAGTAAGGGCCGGTGATTTGAATGGACATGTCTGTTCCATATGCATGTGGGTGTTGTGGAGCCTTACAGTTGTCTTTGCTGTGTGCGTGTATGTGTGCCCACAGTTCTGTCATTTGTGAGGCCTACACAAGGGTATTATGGACAGCTCCAGATTGTACAGACCAGGTTGTACAGCTCACTGTGACCGGACACGGCCACGTGTCCTGTGCCTGCCAGGGGTTGCACGGGCACTACCAGGCAGAGGTACAGAATGGCGACTGTCCAATGACACATGACCACTGGAACCGTGTCCCCGCCAGGAACGTCCAGGGCTATGTCCACGTGGCCTGCTGTGACCTGGTGTGGACAGCGCAGCACCAGCTGCACTGCTACTGCTACCAGCACTATGGGAGTGGCCATGTGAGGTGGCATGCTCACGTTGACCTGTACTAGGTTGTGTAGCTGGCCTACCTCCATGTGTCCTACGCCTCACCCCTACCAGATGTTCTAGCACAGACAGCTCATGCTCGCAGATTGCCATGCCACGGTCGAGGATTCTGACCATGTCACCCAATCGCCTGTCCAGAACATCAGCAAGCTACTGTTGAGCACCTGCCAATGCTTGGATGTTGTTGTTTAGGCTACTGATAGCAGCCCTCTGCAGCCCCTGCCCTTCTCTGTTCTGCCGTTCGGCATGTGCCTGTGCCACCATTACAGTCTGGAACATGCGTCTGGTGATCCCAGCTGCTGCGCTATGTCCTGCAGGTGCATGTCTGCCAGTGGTCTTCCTACAAGCAGCACCAGCCACATGCCTGTGTGGCACATCTGCAGTCAGTATACTGCCACCATGGTGTGGAGACACACCTTCTGTAGCCACCACACATTCCTGTTCAATGCTAACAAACGCTGACTGTCCATCCTCTATGGCCACTGTAGATGCGGTATGTGTTGGCAGCTGAACTGTGTGCGGGGAAGAGGGGGACATAGCTGGGATGGCAACCGTTGGCACAGATTCTGCCCCTGACATCCCTGCCTGTACCTCGTGCATATGTTCATCACTGCTAGCATCTGTGGGGACACTATCAGATGGACTGCAGGAGGGTAACACACCTACATCACCTGTGAATGCAAAGAAAGACTCTAAATTACAATAGACACACGCACACTGACACACACACACACACACACACACACACACACACACACACACACACACACACACACACACACACACACACACACACACACACACACACACACACACACACACACACTGACACACACACACACTGACACACACAGACACACCATGCATGTGAGATGACAGATGGCATGCAGCATGCTTGTGATACAGCTGACAGCATGCAGCTCAGACATCAATAGTGTTTGTAAGCATACCCCCTGGAATGCACACTATAGGAGGCAGGTGTCATATCATTATCCATCAATTCACACAATCATGGTAGTATGCATGCATCCCCATGATACACCATGTGGACCAGAACAGGATAACAGTACACATGGCTGACGTGACCTTGACATGTAATCTGCGACATGTGCATTAACATGCATGCATGCATGCCTGACACAATGGTGTCCAAACACATGTACAGCATTGTACTGGGTATCACATTGCGGTGTTGTCCATATGCCCTACAGATAGAATGCATGTTGAGCAAATGTGCATGGGCATGGTAGGGGACTGTGAGCCATCTACATTGCTGTACAGTGTGATGTACAGGCACTGTGCCATTGCCTGGCATCATGAGGCATCTATATTGCTAAACAGTGCATGTTATGTACGCATTGCATATCCAGAACTGCATGCATACCCATGACATACCTGTGGATTGTGACCTACGATGCTGAGGTGTATACACACCCAACCATGCTATCTCATGTGACACGTCACTGGAGGACATACAGATGACACCCCTGCATGATGACTACAGAGTGTTAGCTGCCTGGAAACCATGTCCACACATAGCGGACCTGTCACGTTACCATTTCACACATGACATTGATGTACCACACACACAAGGTGCACAGCTAACAGTGATGTCCTACGGTGGTAGGGGAAAAGTACAGTATCTGTGTTCTGGTGTCACTGTCTGTGGAATCTGTGAAGGTGACTACCATCATGCTATGACACAGACATCATGTTCAACACATCTTATGAGGTACACGTCACTGACACCTCCACTAGCTGTGCACAGGCATTTAGGATGTACAGCGTACCACATCACCTGTACAATTGGTCTAGTATGGCTGTAATTGGACCATGTGTGGACAAAGTGGGACAGGGTGTATCCACATCCCATCTTCTGTGTGGCTACGTGTCTCTGGCCATCCCCCATGGCCATGTGTGCACATGTGTTGGTCATGTATGTGATGGCCGTCTATCACACATGTCTGTGTTGTCCCATATGACATGCACCCATAGATGTTGGATATGTCACCATCCACAGGGCTATGCAAACAACAGGTGTATGTGTGGTATGTGGGGTATGGGTTATGGGAAATTGTGACAATATTGCAACCAAAATGCTACATGTCTCAGACATGTCGGATGGAACATCACAATGTGTGAAACCATTGCAAGGGCATATATCACAATGGTGACTCCTGTGGTCTGCCCATATCACTGCTCCCTGTGTGGTACTGGTTTGTGTACCACACATTTTGTTCCACTGTATAGTACATATGCCTCCATTGTAGAACACCTCCACCATTGTATGCACAGCTGGACACACATGTAGCAATGACAAATACTGTAGTTTCATGTCTGTGTATCATTTCAGTTGTATATATTGCACATGAGTGGCCTGTGTGGATGATGGGTGATGCGACCTGTATATCCATGTATTAACTGGCCACATGGTGAATAGATCTATGCTTTGACATGCCTGATACCGATGACAGTCTCACCTGCAACGGACTCTTGTCTGTGCGGCATGCCAGAGGTAGCTGTATAGGGTGACACAGCAGTATGAACATTATCCATGACTATATGACAGCCACAGGGTGCACAGTGCAGGTTAACACATTGGCCTGTGCAATAGCATATAGTCAGCACATGTGTGCATACCATACCTCTCAACCTCTTAGAACAATAAATGTGGACAAAGCCTACTATGATGGGGGACATATAGGGACAGCTGTGACATATTGCTCTTACTAACTTAGAAATTTGCTAGTCTAATAGGTTTGCATGCACATGGGTTTTACCCGGAATGTGCAGTCGTAAACACAAATGTATGTCATCATTTAATGACTCCATTCCTCAGCTATTTGCCAGAAAGGGACAGATATTAAGGGGAACACATCGACAATATGAGGCAGACATCTGGACATCCTGCAAATACCTGTACAGTTCAGAGATATGGTGCATACACAGGGTAGCATAAAGCATGTGTGTCCACATACCTTGCATATGTTGTTACATTACATCATGTACACTGACACATGCACGTACGTGGGATATACTGGCTATATGTTCAGTACTGACTTACCAGGCAACTCCACGATGGCAGCTAGTGTTTGTGGGGGCTGTTCTGAGCATGTTCCCAGACTGGCCAGTAGCTCCTCTGTTTGTGAGAGTGGAGGCTGGGTTGGTGGCCCACCACCTGTTCCACCTTGTTCCCTGGCGATTGCAGTGGCATGCTGTTTTGCATGACATATCAGGTCCGTGCAGTGTCTGCACACCTGATGGTTGGTGCGGTTGTGGCCGCCCACTTCGTTGACCCTCTTGCGAAGATCCTGCCACAGGTCATCCTGCTGCTGTGCTTGCTGTGGCACATGGCTAAATAACACCTCATATTTCTCATGGAGGTACGGGATTACAACATCATCCTCCTGTTGGCTGTATGCTGGTAGGCGTGTACGCGGCATTATCTGTAAGACATGATGAAGGTGACAGGTCACATTTACAGACATGTACAGTGATACTGCTGCACATACATTTCTTGTACATCTGCACAGTTATCTTTGCAAATCAACATGACACTAACACGACTGGCATGTATGTGTCACACACATGTAACACCCAGTATGCATTGGATATCATCCCCATATATGTGTGTCACCTCATTAGTGTTCCTACTGCATGTGACATCTGTCTCCATGTGGGCATGTCTGTTTGCCTGCACTGGTGTTCTTGTCTATCTACTCATGTCTGATCTATCCACGGTAATGCTGTTGACCTTGATGCTGTGGATATGTCACATATCAACACAGACACAGTCTTACTGGACTTGGGCAGTGACAATGCACCAAGTACACATGGAAACCTGTACATGCATCTGTTTTGCCATAGACATCTACACTGCACTGTACAGCTGTTCAACATCCTGTCACGGATCACCTGTGTTGCCCATGTGATAGAAATGGGACAATGGCTAGTCGGACGTCATTCGCAGGTAAGGTTATCGGCTATAACATGTACGGCCTGGGTTTCCTAGCTGTATCCAACACCCATTACACCACTGCGAGGGGCATCAGTGGCACATTACTGATCCAGATAGATGATACTACATCTGCCATATGGCCATCACGCCATGTATGACAGGGATGATATGTGCAGCTATGTGGAAAGGGCTGCATGGTATGGTGGGAGTATGTCACAGGTATGGCACAGGGATCTGTCCAACATGTGGCCATCCTAGTCGTAGGACGGTGGTTGTCCATGACGTATGTCTTTCAGATCAGGCTATGGACATGTAGCATGTCTAACAGCATAGTGTGGCATATGTCTGTATGCAAGGTGGATAGCATGCTGCATACTGGAGGTGAGTGTTGTGGAGGCTGGTATCGGCCATCCACGCATGGGCCCTACCCCTGGAGGGTGATGTGTATTCCAATATTGGTCACACGGGTGCTGTGTATGCCTGTCCAATGATCTCCGTGCTCATGGATACCACCCTGTCATGTCATGGGTACCTCGGATGACTACCTAAAGGGCCAGGGAGACGTCTCCAGCTGAGGGAGGTGTACTACACTACACCATCCCTAACACAGTGTCCATACTGTTGACCACAGCCTAGGTGTTTCTTAATGGGTACGGGGGTATTCCCCTAGTGGTGTCATTGCTGATATCATCCACCAGAATGTGCACATATGTCACACACATCACACACACAGCCCATTCTGTATGTTGTTCGCAACACTGTGACAACTATTGCCCATAGGTTATGGCCATTCACATACACAGATGGCTGACATTTGTCTGCGTGGTATGGGCTACAATGCGGGTGGGGTACAACACATTAACCCTGGTTTACTGTAGCTGACACCGTGTGATATGCACATGTCACTGTAGCACCTTTAATAGTTGTGAGTCTGTCAACAGGCCACTAGTAGAACACTCCTGTGACATACAAAGGCATCTGTAGCTGAACATCCGTACTGTCTTGTACATCTGTACTGCTAACATCTACATTGATAATGGTTCATGGACTTGCAGACCATACCTGGCAGTGTTCTGATGTGGTGCCACCAATCATGACTGTTGTCAACACTTGTGGGTTGATATTATCCAACACCCTATCTGTAATGTATGGGCATGCTCGGCACTTGTTCAGAGCTTCTTGGCATGTTATGAGCTACTGCTTAGTTTAGCACCCATTTCACACCAGTCCTCACAGGTACACTGTCTGTCCATACATTTCCAGCTTGATAACTGTACAACAGCTGTCGTACACACATCACTCACATACCTCGTGAGACATGGTGGTTTATACGGTGTGCCCACCTGGCATGTACCACTTATATACAGGCATGTCCAACTGGCACATACCAGTGCTATTGCCTGACACTATGATGACTATGTTATACATGTGGCAATAGAGCTATTCTCATGTGCACAGTCAATGCACACCTCCCAACATACAACAGTACAGCCTGTGGGGGATGCACATATGCAGCCCTGCTGGGGGTTATACTGTCACCAACCCTGACTGCTCCTGACAGTCATGTGGGGATGTGCAACATTGGCAACGCACCCCACACATCACATAGTCCCACATGATCCCCACCACAGGCCACACATGCGGAGACACCTTGTACAGTACCCAGCCATACTCTGTGTGGGCACCAACGACAGCCCACATCACCAAACACAACCACACCAACCTATAGCCCACAGACACGTGTGCCCATCACATACAGCCAATAGGGTGTCATAACATACACAACACACCTGTCTCAGGTGACTGTTGGCAGTCACACTGCTGTTCCACTCAGCAGGCTACACAAGGCGATAGTCACTTACATCCTGCTGTCAAGTAACTGGTTCTGCAACATAACCTATGCACACATGCCACAAGTCAGCAGGTACGATGTGACTCATCTTCCATGTTTGTGTGACTGAAGTTGTATCTCAGGGCACAGATTACATGTGCAGGGACATGCAATAGCCCACCAGTGTTGTAGCCCTGATGGTGTGGTCCAAGCCCTGGGAAGCATTTTGCGGTCATCTGGACCTGTTACCACTGTACTACGAATGACTGTGTCACTCCCAGCAGTTGTCCATGCTTCTGCTGTCATTCCACAGGCGTCTAGTATGCGTCCACTTTGACAGACCCGGTCAAACAACATGATGCTGTGGCACAATTGACCTGCACCTGTCAGCCCTGGGAGTATGGATCACATGTTGGACTCTTGCTGCTTTTATGCTGCCTGTCTTGCACAGTGTCCAATAACAGTCACCACCAGAACGGGAACTGGCTAGCGAAGCATGTGGTCATGTCACACAATGCTTGACATCATCCTCTGTGATGCACGCAGGCAAGGCACACCTGATACTGCACCACTTCAATATCTCTGCAGTGACTGGGACCTGCCTCTTGGCTCTGCAGAGCACACCTGCAATGACTGGTTATAGACAGACCATACCTCTCAGGCACGTACCTGGACTGGTGCACCCATGGCTGAGGTGTCCCCATATTCCACTATGTTGTACACACATCCCGGCTGGTTACTTAGCACAATGCATCACAGGTGCTCCACGTGCATATAACTGTGTCCGGAACTACTGCTGCTACTAATGTGAGACTGACAGTAACCCACACTTAACTGTGATAGCCGCACATGTACTGACACATAGCCTCTACCTGCATGACACTTGGTATAAACATCACCTTTGCAGTACACCATCCACCCACTGGTTATCACATAGGTGTTAGTCCCCTACATACATGTCGCATTGTACATGTTTGTAAGACACATGTATGTCACACACACGCCTGTGAGTACCACATTGCCACTGTGGCGTGGATATCCTTCTACGTGTCCACACATGTCTGTACTGGGTGTGTAGCTGGTACATAGGCACCCATTGTACCTCTGAACACCAGACTTATACACACATCCATGGGTACAACACCCCACTTAGGGTGTACTTTACACAACAGCTTTACATAACTCAACATTAAAACGCCATGGCGTTTATTGAGCTACAACTGTTAAAGTTTGCGGCTTATGTACAGACATCACGTCTGTATACATTTGCGGACTACATACTCAGGGGTGACCTCTGCTGCAAAGACAGGGCCCATGTCTGCAAATATGTTTATGGATATACTCCGCATACACGACATACACAATAGCCACTATGAGCATGATGCTCATGGATATGTGCACACACGCAACAGTGTGTGGCATGTGCTTGGGGGTTGCATTCCCAGACCAGGACATGATTCCTATGTACATCACGCATGGACAGTCAGTAGCAGTGTTCTTGTGATACCTCGCTTGGTGGATGGTGGACACATGTATGCCAGGGATCACTGCAGTGGCTGTACTGTGCAGAGATGCAGGTTACACATGGCTCTTCTGTTCACAGGACACTACCCTAGAGAGGTGCCACTGGTGTGCACACTGTAGTTGTTGTTACACATAGACTTGCCAGACTGCATGGTACCCCACTATGAACCTGTGGAGCTATTACATGTCCTTTGTGCATGGTTACTGGTATAGCCCTTCCAGTTAGATTGGCTGTCATGCTATTACAATGTCCTGTGACTACTGGCCATATATATACTGTTATTGTACATGCCAATCATGTTCATGTTTGTCTGTCACATCTCTTCTGCTATTCTAGTATGGGAGTAATGTATGCATCCTTTGCAAATGCACAGAGTGGATTACATATTATTTATTTCATCATAACTGTTTATACATATATTAATTACATACTACTCACATCACTATATGATACCTTTGTTATGCATCAAATGCCTGTTCTCCTGTGTAGCATATCTGACATATCAATCTACTGTACTATACATTACACATGTTTTACATGGTATCCCATAATTCAAAGCATACTTGCACAGAGGGTCCACCTTAGACATGTCATTGACATTATATGCCCATACACATGTGTACTGTTACAGTATATCTACATATACTATCCCCTGCTATGGCACGTACTTATTGGACATACCCTGCCACTGACGGTGGCTCGTATGACATTGTTCTGTTTAAAGCCATCATGTTGCATCCCTTGTGGTGTCTGTGCTGTTTACCGTGTGGCCCACTACTGGACACACATCTTCTACAAGCATTAGTATGATCAGCAAGACATCACTACATAAATACCATTCCCCACTTTATGCATGGCGGACACTTTTAATTACTGCAAACCAGGCTACACTGACATAGCATAATACAGAACATACTATACATACAGTTAGCGTTCTACAGACCTTGATATCGTTCTGGTGTTTTGTCTCTATCTCGCTCTTCTGTATCACTCTTTCAACTGTTTAATGGTATGAGCATACAGTTTGCATATCTGGCAAGTCATCCTTATATACGTCTATACCTGCAACATGTTGGTTGCTACCATCAATTGGTGGTCCGGTGTGACTAATTACGTGCACTTCAGCTGTGCAGCTACTCCATTCATCAATTACATGGCAACAGTGGGGTATAATTGAATTCTCCACTTGGGTGTTGGCCATTTGTCCTGCCTTTGGGGAGACAGCCTGTATTGTGTTTTGTTGTGTGTAATTGCAACTGCTATGTGTAGAGCCAAGTCTATTTTGGAGTCATGTCCCCCGTGGATTGTGTGTGATGGCTTGAGTATGTGGTTCTACCTGTGACTGTACCTGTCATCCCACCCATCTGATAAAGGACTATTGCAAACACCTGTAACATCGCCGTTTGTTCCGTTATATGACGGATACAATTTTGCATGGCACCTTTAAATGTGTCTCTCACAAGGTATGTTAATAGTTCAGCATATGTAATTGACTAACTAGATGTTTGGACTGTGGTTACGGTCTGTATTGCTATTGTTTCCAGTGTGGGGGATGTAGGCGGGTGTACGTAGCATATACGGTTTTGTGGGGCTTGCATTTCTACGTAGTCCATATATATGTGTGTGGGCCCCTTCCCTAATTACAGTGCTATCACTTAATAGACTTCTGTTACGGGAATTTACTTTGGGCTGTTGTTAATTGGTTTCTATATGGTATGCAGGTGAGGTTGATACTTCCATACTTCCGGATGTAAGGCGATATGTGCAGGGATATTTGTAAATGACCACTATCCCGTGTATGTCTGTCCCAGATATTTGCAGTCATTGCAGTAGTGTTGGTGTCAGACCCTCTGTCACATGGCTTGCCACCTTTTCATATGGCCATAGTTGGACATTTGCAGGTCACACAGTGGTGTTTACAGGCTGACATATGGCCACGGTCAGTACACAGGATAGCACATACTTTTATCCTCATTACATACCAATTGTTCTTGGTCCTTCACTACTTATCGGTTTGCATGTAACATTTCCGTTTCTTACATACAGGCATGAGTATATCCTGCAACTATTGCATATTATTTGGGACATACTAATGTCCTAAACTGTCGGACAGCTGCCCTTTGTAATGTTTCATGTCAGGACACACCTACCCAGGGGGGGCTGCCCCTCCCAATGTGGGACAGGTGTTTACCGCATGCCTACGGCTAGCTATAACCACACCTACTGTAATCATCTACCTCCGAGTTGCCACCTATAGACACACAATGCGGACACACACACACTTTAGTCACACGGGAACACACATGGCACCCTCAAAACACACATACACAGGCTACATCACTCACAACCACAGTTCTACACGGTACCTATGTGGACCGCACCGCCGCCAGTGGTGACTACATGTCCTTACTATCATCATATTGCTCGTGGTTCTACTGTTCCAGTACTGTTTTCTTTCTGTCTTTCAGCCTCCTGGTTACACGTGTCAGTATGTGACACGTTCCATAGTTGGCGGTATCCTGTTTATTTGTACCTCAAAGGTGTTTTGAATGTCATCGACCTATCTATATATTTGCAGATGTCAGTGACCCCTTGTATATCGACATATATCACACTATCGCCCTTTCTATCTGTATTATATATGTGTAGATATATATATATATATATATATATATATATATATATATATATATATATATATATATATATATATATACATATACATATACATATCTCGGACAGGGGTGGTGACAGGCATGCTACGCCTTTCATTGTGTGTTTGTCAGTGTATACTGTGTTTCCTGGACTCTGCACGTTTGTGTCTGAACCTGTCACATTATACACCTGCCATTGGTTAAGATTACCTCCCATCCCACTTTGCGAGAGACAGTCCCTCTTTGTGCAGTTGTGTCCTGCAAAATATTTGTGAATATAGCAAATGTCCTGCGACTTTGGGACAAACATATTCCCTATAGTTTATGTCATAGTTGCATAACACACTTATTCTGTATCTGACCCACCTACATGTTACAGGACACGGAACACGTACCTGCAACCATTACTAGAATAAGCTTTTTATCTATGCAAAACACTGACGTTCTGGTTTTCGTACTGGCCTGGTGTATGTGTCGTCCTGCAGACATCTGGCATATGTCCCACATTGGTCATTTGAACTGTGGCAACCCTACCGTATGTACATCTTGCCTAGCAATAGTGTTGGGTGATTGTATACATGACTGCCTGTTCCACTCCTGGCAGTGGTCATTTTACCCTTCAGAGCAGGCACTATTTGTTCAGGGGTGACTAATGCTGGTATCAGCTGTTCTGTACATCATTAACCATGATCTGCGCAGTGGTCGGTGAGGCTTAGACCTGTTTCACGCATATCCGTATAGTCGTATTTAAACATCGCTTACCAGCTGTGGGCAACGCTTATTCCTGCTAATGTGTGCTGCACATATTCTGATGACCTGCATCCGGAATGCATTACCCATGCCGTCGGGATTACGTTACATCCCTTGTGGGACGTGGGACCGGGAACATGCACGACAGTCACTGCATGTACCACTTGGACATCTGGGGGTTGTACACGAATTATGCCATTTTGTATTTGCAGTACACTACAGCAGTTACTCCACACTACACTCACATGGATAACTCCATTAGTTTACAAATTGATGGGTCCAGTTAATGGTATGTCCATGTGATGTTTACTGGCTGTACTCCGGCATTGGGTATGTATATCACAATTAGCTACACCCGATAATTTGCTACACCTTCATACGACCGTGGATGCAGCATGCCGGGGTGACAAATGCCTGTCATGGGTACATCCCCTGCCTTGACACAAAATCCATGATTATATTTTGTGGATCCCCTCAGTAAAGTGGCGGGTAATCCATGATGACTGTGTGTAGGACAGTGCTTACACACATGTGCTCCCGCGATTGCCTCTGCTCCAGTAAGTGACAGTTGCTTACTCGATGTTGTGGCGACGGGAGTCACTGTTTGCCCCGTTTGGTGTTTTGCCTCTGACAATCAGGCGTCTACCTACCAATGTACCTGAGAACCTATACACACAGCACTGACAGATGCTGATAGGTGCATCTACTGTTCAGGTGTTGACATTTCCGTGTTCCAATGGCTGTTGCGTTTACAATGTTTGAGGGCTGCCTATGTAGGATTCCACAGTGGGCCACCTATACATCACAATTTACAGGTAGTCGTGTTTGTGTGCCAACCATGTTACTGTGTGTGCAGGTGGGGAGGGGTGTCAGTCCGTGGGAGCCTACACTGTCAAGGTATGTGCTATACATTCCCTCTTTGCCAAGGCATAGGCATATTGGGCATGCCTCCATCTGCCTACTGGGGCTGGCACAGTGTGTCCGTGGTCTGGATCCCTCTGTGCCTGTGTTGGCCTTGGCAATTGCGGTGGGCTGTGAGGCCCTCCCCCATTTTGACCATGCTGCAGCTGTTTCCGCAGGATCATATTATGTAGCATGGCACATACTATGAAGATGTGGGCACATGTGCCTGGAGAGTATTGCAAGGCTCCACCAGATGTGTCCAAGCACCGGAACCATGATTTTAGCATCCCAAACACATGCTCTATGATGATTCTGGTTTGTGCGTGTGCCTCATTATGGCGTTCTTGCATTGGTGTGTGTGCATTTCTGATGGGGGTCATCATCCATGGCTCCAGTGCATAGCCAGCATCCCCCACAAGGTGACCTTGTGGGATGTCCCCCCTGACAAATACCTGATACAGCTGTGAGGCATGCCAGATATGGGAGTCGTGATAGCTTCCAGGGCTGCCAGCACACACATCCATGATAATGCCCTGGGCATTGCACACGACCTGGCAGTTGATGGAGTGGAATCCCTTGCAGTTTATGTAGTGCCTACCATACTCACTGGGTGGTGACTTGATTTGTATGTGCATGCAGTCTATCGCACCCAGTACCTCCGGGTAGTTTGCCACACAGTGGAAGTGACGCATATTGCTGGCCAACTCCTCCTGAGTTTGGGGGAAGTATATATGCTCATTGGCATGTGGTAACATGGCATCCAGGAACTGGTGTAGTACCCTGGATGTCGATGCCTGTGAGATCCCCATTATATCTCCAGTTGGCCTATGAAAGGTACCTGTGGCTAGTATTCGCAAGCTTACACATACCTTCATGTCCACTGGGATGGGTTCCCCTCTATTGTTTCTGGTTCTCAGGCGTGGTCGGCACAGCTCTACTATTTGCTGTAAGATGTCCCTGTCTACCCTGTAATGCTCTACTATCTCCAGATCATGTATCCCCTGGTAGGTTACCCTTGGTCTGAACACTCTTCTCCTCCTCCGAGGCCTACGGTGGTTGTCGGCATCATCCTTCACAACACCGTCAGTCTGTAACACATGCTGATGAATCACAGCTATGGCAGCTCCCAACATGTACATTTTAAAAGTTCCCTGTCTGTTTACACCTATGGTGCGGTGTTTGGGAATACACAGGTGTGTGTTGGGTGCTTTCACACTTTATACTGTTTTGCTGTGAACACTGATAATGTCATAGGGTGTGTATGTACGATCGTGGCTACAGGGTATCTTCTGTGTTTTATTAACGGAACCACTATTGTGCTGCCTTTGGTGTTGCATTACATTTGGATGCCGTGAATTACCTCCTGCCCTTCCATTTACATTTGTGCACATTACACCTACCATTTGCTGGCATGCATCCAGCTGCCTGCTTTCATTTGTACTTTCCTAGACCTGGCTTATCTTGCGTAATGTGTGCTATTGCCGATCTACTGTGGGTTTGCTTTGCTCTGCTATGACAGTTCTCCTATCTTTGCATTCCAGGTCCTCCCCTCCTTTCTTTGCAATCCTATGCCTCCCCTATCCTGTTTTGCAGGTTTCTGCATGCAGGCTTGTCTACTGCCGTCGATTGGCCACCGTGAGTTGATTGGTGTTAATTGCTCATTAGTACACCAATTACCCTGCTTCGGCATTTCCTTCTTTTCTTCCCATGACCTTCCTGTTTGTGCTATTGTTCGCTGCATGTGCATCTGCTTACCGGGTTTCGGGCACGATTTCATCCCCGTACACATGCGCTTTCGGGCACCATGTGTGCTCTCAGCTAAACGGTTCTATACCTTCCTCCCCAACCCTGTCCTGCAGCTTTGCTTATCAACAGCCAGGCCAGATTTGCATTGCTCCAATGTGCTTACTGATACGGTGGCACACCCCTCTGCTGATGTCATGTATCACCTCTGATACACTCCTCGGTGTTATAGCGCTGCACCATCAGGTACATCCTTAATCCGGCAGGACGTTTGCGATTCAGTATTACCTGCCTCATTTGCATGGCATTGACTACTAATTCATAGTTACAGCACCGAACACTGTTGCGGGCCCCGGCAACCCTTGCTCCTTGCTTGTGGTGTGCCATGCCTACCATTGCATATTATGGTGCAATCCTAATTTGTCTTTCATTGCGATTTTATGACATTTGTATATATTTCCTTTGTATTCCTGTTTGCACACACATGCCCTGCGGTTGTACTGTGTGTTACTGTGGACATGACATTAAATGTTGTTTTTTAGGTGTTGTACATCTTTTCTTGTGCCATTGGCTGTGTATTTCGCCATTGGCATATGTTAACTTTGTAATACATGAGTCTGGTCCACTTCCATAACTCCAATGTTCTGTTTGGGAAAATGTAAACCATGTTTTTTGGTTTACATTTCCATGGGCTTGCGCTACGCCTGCACCACTTCGTGAATAGCTGTATGCCTTCTTTAGCATGGTGCGACACTGCGCATGGGGTGATTTGCATACCTATGCCGAGGGCTGCATAGATCTGGCATACGCCGGTAGTGCACGTGGAGTTGGTTCATACCTGAATCGCTCGGCGGACATATTTGGCATTTTCCCGCATACGCTACGCCTGCGCCCGGTGCAGACTTCATGAATTCGGGGGATGGATTTTAACAGTCCGTTGAACAGACAGTATTTGCTTCTACTATGTTTGCATTTTTACCGGTATTGCAAAGTTCTTTTTGTTTTAAATACGTAATTATAGTTTGGGGGCATGAATTTCAGGAATACCTAACACTTAGGTAAACTGAGGTAGAAATAAAAGGAGACACAATTTTATGATTAATCTGAGAATTCCTCAAAAATAATATCTGTCAAAAGTAGAGAAAAGGTGAGTCACTATGAGACAATTATGAAAATATGAAAAGAGAGGAGATTAAGCAATTTCTACTAGTAAGAAATATTAACTGAAATATCTCATGAAACTCAACTTTAGGCTAAAAACAAAGTTATGTTCAGATTAAAAATGGTTGCAGCAATGTATGAGGTAATTGAAAAGATTATAAAATGTTTGCATAGAGCTATATAAGATTTTGTCAGTTCATGTGTCTGGTCACCCTGACACAGTCTGGAAATATATCAGTATAGAACTTTAGGGGTCTGTTTACAGAAGAGACTGTGTAATGGGGATATAAATATTTAAGGTCCTCAATATTGAACTCTGCAGCATTTGCTCCAGTACACTTGCAATTTTTGTGATACCAGGATTATAAAAACTGACAATTGCACTCTTTGCAGGAATTCATAATTTGCACTGTGACATGAAGCTTGGCATAACATACTGAGAGATTTTTTCACTTCTGTCCTAGGCCAGTGAAATTCTAGAAAGATGTGTGACAAATAATGAAAAACATTAAGAAAAACACAATGTGAAAAATATTCCTTGGAAACTAAGTATAAATCCCTACATCACAAGATGGGTTGCCAACTGGCTCACTGACAGAACCCACACTGTAAAAGTTGCAGACTCCAAATCTTACCTCAAGGCAGTGACAAGTGGAGTGCCACAGGGTTCTGTCCTGGGACCTCTCCTGTTGGGTATCTACTTTTCTGAAGTACAGGCTAACACAGAAGGCCTCTGGCTGACTAAGTTCACAGATGACTGCAAACTAGGAGCCATAGTCAAGTCCCCAAATGATGTGGACATCCTACAAAAGGGCCTCACTGAGACAGATGCCTGGTGTCAGAGCCATGGCCTCAAGCACAATGCCAAAAAGTGCAGTGTCATCCCCTTTGGTAAAAACTCTGCACCCATGAACTACCACATAGGCAGCAATCTACTTAACACCGAATGCGTGATAAGAGACCTTGGGACCCAGGTGGACAGTAGTCTCTCCTTTGATAGTCACATCGCCACAGTAGTCAGGAAGTCTTTCTACATGGCACACCTCATCATAAAAGGGTTCTCATCCTTGAAAAAAGAGGTCATTGTTCCCCTCTACTCGTCATTCATTAGACCCATTATAGAGTACAACGCCCCTTTTGGAATGTACCTCACAAGACATCTGCAGCAGCTGGAAAGGCCACAGAAGTACCTCACAAAGAGGATTACTGGCCTCAACAAATGCCCTACAATGACCACCTCAAAAAACTCCAGCTTTATTCCATAGCATATCGCCTACTCCGAGGTGATCTCTGCCTAACATATAAAGCTATGTCAAACCCAGAGCTGTTGGGCAAGCTACACCTAAAGAAATCCCAATCCCTCCAAGCTACATGCACTAGGAACCTAAACCTTGTCACCACAATAAACAGGACATGCTGGAGGGATAGATTCCTGTCCCAGAGACTTCCTATACTCTGAAACAAGCTACCCATCTATGTCAAGCAAAGTTCTTCATTAGCAATCTTCAAGAAAAATCTTGATGAGTGGATGGGAAATAGGAAATACACCCCGTGGATCATTTCTGTGTCTCTGCTGGACAGTGGCACAGGAAAATAACCTTCTTGGGTGGCATAAGCTATGGTACCTTGCTGGCTAAGCTTACGTAGACCCTTGGGCCAATAGCCTAGTACCTACCTATGAACCTATGAACCTATGAAACAGCAGTTAAATGGTTTGCTGTTAAGATCTAGTAGTTTGACTACCTACAAAAGGAACTTCTGCAGCAACATTTTGAGTACATTTTTCTCCCTGCTTCATCCTGATACCGTCCTACCTAGTGCATCACATCCACATGGAGTCTGCCAAGTAGTATTACCCCTACCCTATACCCCTATACTCCTCCTTCTCCTTCTTTTTAGCTGCCTGCCTATATAATTCCTTTGCGTCCATCACATTGGCCCTTCTACTGTCTATCTTTTTGTTCCATTGCTTTCCTATGGCACATATATAAACTAGTTTTATATATCAATTCTCTTTTTTTCTTCTATAATATGTACATCATGTGTAACTTTTAATATGTGTCTTATACTGTTTATATTATGAACTTTATATGAATATGTTTCTGTTATAATTCTATACTCTATGGAGCTTGTCTCCCCCATGCCATCCCTGAAAATGGGCTACTTTAAGCCCAGTCGAACTCTCCTGGTAAACAAATGGAAATAAATAAATAAACAAATAGTACAATTGTCCCTGGATTTACTCCATTACAGCCTGGACAAGTTGTGGATTCTAAGAGCATTCTAGATGTCTTGGCCACTGCATTCACCCAGAGATATTTGTTGCTTTGACCTACCTGTTAGTCCTCTCCTTTCAGTGTAGTGCAGTGGTTGTGTCCAAGGGGTGGAAGTGCAATGGGGTATGAGATTTATAGCCCCACCTCTGCAGCATCTCAGCCATGCCCACCAACCATTTTCCTCTTTGGACTACATGCTGTTAACATAACATACCAGCCTTCATTAGAAATTATCACATGAAATGCCCTTGTAGCCACCCACCACCCTAGGATGGCTACTTCTATCCCTCATTTGTAGACCCATCAGTCACCCAAGCCACTAATCGAATCCGGGTTTGCTGGATTTCAGTGAAGGCTTTATCCCTCTATGCCACCAGAGCATCTTTCCCCATTTAACTTGATATTAACACATAAACATTTAGAAATAAAATTATGCTAGCTTGTAAAGCAGTGGCTTTGACTTATGACTGCAGAAGATTTATGACTGTGTAACTTTACACAAACATGTAATGATAAGAGTATTTTGACTTGAATCAATGGGCCAGTTAACATCCTTTTCAGAGAAGATAGTCTATATTAGTGAAAAGTGATGACAAAATAAATATTCAACTATGTTCAGCTCTTTAGCATATTTTGTTATTGCCATCACAGAACCCATGATAGCTATGAGCAAAGGGAGATGTTATATAACAATATATCTTTTCTTCTTAAAAGTGCTTTCAGAGGATTTTTGAGCACTTTTTGCTCCACCGTTTCTTCCTACAGCCATCAAACCAGCACCCTATGTTCATTTCCAGGTCTGTCAGCTTCATCATTTTTCCTCAGACTTTCTTCTATACAGCTGGAACCCATAATTCTTAACCGTCAGATACTGCAAATACATACAAATGCTCTTGGAAAATAGGTACATCCTGCCAAAAATCTGGAATCTAACTAGCATAACATTTTAATACAAAATAACACATCAGTATTCCTTCTTCCAATAAAAATATGAGGTACTATTCAGAAACGTGTTAAAAAAGCAGAGAGCAACAAAACTGATGGAAAATATGAGCATATTATCAAAAAGACATTGTATATTTGTAGACTATAATGAACTATGTTGCAAATTATAACACATGAGATAATTTATTTTTGTTTCTGAATAAGGAAGATGCAATATGTGTGACCTCTTTCTTTTAATTATTGGTGGCACTAGTATGTTAGCCATGTAGTGTTGTATTCTCTGCATGGGACATCTTCAAATAATCAGGAGTGATGGAGGAATTCAGAAAATTATGTTAAGAAGTAAACCAAACCTGAATATAGGGACAACAGCTCCAGAAATAGGTACTTTATTTGTTGGGCTAAATCAGGTCTGAAAATAGGTATGTTCCTCCAAAATGGGCAGAGTTGAGAGGTCTGCTAAGACTGATTGCACAACCTAAGGGTATCCTGGGGTTCTAGCCATCAACTTCATCCAGGAGGGTGTATTTTTTATTTAGGTGCTAGCCTATTGATCACCCCTTCTCAGGATGTTATCAATGACTTCATACAAGGGGTAGGAGTGCAGAGTGGACATAAGGCATATCACTTCACCTTCACAGCACCTCAGATATAGCCATGACCCTTTCCCCTGTTTGAACCACACCTTCTTATTACAGCATTCCCAGCCTCCACCAGGGATCACCACAGGGAACACTTGCATAAGTGAGCATACCCATCTCCCAGGATGGGCATGCTCATACCTCCCTGCTGAGCTGTCATTAGTCCAAGGTGCTAATCGAACCAGGGTTGTATGTACTGTAGGTAAGAGCTGTATCCCACTGAGTTACCAATGCAGCATTTTCAGATACATTTGCAGACAATGAATGAAACCTCAGTATAACCAAAAAAAAAACTATATGTGGATGAAACAATTTCAGTTATAATAACCAGTGCCTGAGGCTCTCAAACAACAATTAAGAAATCAATTTGTTTCAAGGAGCATGAGTGTGCTGCATGGAAACTCAGGGCAGCTGAAACACACAGTGTCTGTAAAAGGAAAAAAAAACTTTTCTTACCAAGAAATTAAAATTCAAGCTGACTTCACAAAATGAAAGTAAAAGAATGGCAGTCTTAATGACATAAAAGTATGTGGCTTTTATAACTCACTCACTTTGAGTTTCTTAAGAACTCAAAAATTAACTTATGTGGTCTCTAGTTCAAAAGTTACAGTATCTCTGGAGATGAGTAAAATGTTACAGTAAAATTACAGTCTCTCTTCTTTGGTCAAACATATAGATGATTAACAAAACTTTCATTAGAAAAACTGCTTCCACTGACTCAGTTACTTCCTGATATGATATTCTGACCTCTAAGTCTTCTGTTCAAGAACACCTACAGCCTCCTTCAGAAATTCTCTCTCTCTCTCTCTCTCTCTCTCTCTCTGACATGTGGTTTGAGCACACCTGCCCCTTTTAAAATATACCTAGGTTTATACCTAAAATATACCTAGGTTTATACCATATCCTCTTAACATCAGGTATGCCCTTATAAATAGTTAATGCAATGTCTAATGCAACTACACATAACATTAGCAACAGTTTAATTACAAAGTTACATAAATGACGCTTTTGTGGGGAAACTGCCACACATTTTATTTTTAAACTGCTCTCCATCACGAAGCAACTGGTTTCAGACCCTTTGAAAGCTCCATATGCAATCAAATTACCATTTGTATTGTGATGGTTAACACCAGGATGATGCTTCATTTTAAAGTGAAGGGGTTGTAGAGACAGAACCTACTGGTTAAGTTTGACCTTTCCCTATTTCTTCTTGTGGATCAACTGTAATGATGCATGGTCAGTACCAAAGGTAAATTCTCTTTTCAAGAAGTAATATCAAAGAGCTCCAACAGCCCACTGAATGCCCAAGCATTCACACTCAATGACTAAATATAAAGTTTCAGTTTTGCTCATCTTCCTACTTGGGTAACATAGATTAGTTGTTTTCCCTTGATTAATCTTTGGGCTGCACCACTCCAAATATCTCTCAACTCTTAACTACAAGAAATCTGGACAAAGTCAAAAATAATGGGGGACAAAGTCCCCAAAAAGGAACAATGTTTAAATATATATTGATTGAATATTCATAGGGACATTTTTGACTCATTCAAACTGAGGTGAACATTGAATTAAGTTTCAACTATATGCATTTGTTAATTAATTTCTTCAAGCCGTTTGAGGTTGATCTACAGAGAGAGATTGATAACCTCCTTAAAGATATGAACTCTAATGGCAGTGCTGATGCTTATCGGCTTCTGCTTAATGAGATATTTATGAAAGTTTCTGTTTATGAGAACAAACTTAAGGCTTTCAAGATCAAAAAACTGAATAGAGACTTTCAAGACTTTTCTAAAGGCTATATTTTCGTGTGGCCGCACAATGTGAACTATAATGAAAAAGCAGATATTCGTAATGCAGTTGTTGAACTTGAGACTACAGTCAAGAATGTCCCTGTGAATATTCAACATGATACTGATAGACACGCCTCTTCATCCTCTGAATTACACACCTCCTTGGAGGTAGATGGCACTGTTTTGTCCATGAAGTCTACCACTGATATTTCTCGAAAGAGCGAGAATGAACGTCTTGGAGCTAAACAGCTCTAAACACATCGTCAGCTTTGCTTAACCCTTTTCTTATGTTGCCAGTTCCAGTAAAGAATTCCAATATGCGAATCAACAGAAAGAAATGCAAATTATTAGTGGAAACAACGGTGACCAAGCAGTCGGCTTGGAAACAGTACAGAAAGACTTAGTTCTTAATTTATTTTCTTGTGACTTGACTGCTGAGCAGGTTAGTGTTTTGAATTGGAGCCTTTCCTTTATACCCACAAGCAAAACTGACATTGTTGAGATTATGATGCAGTTGAGGTTGTTTGTACGTAATGTTATGCTTAAGATTGTTTTTCCAACTAATGATGGTGTTATTTCTTCATTAGATAACAGTACTGTTAATAAATTAAAAAAAAATGAGTACATTCTGTCCACAGATAAGTAATTCAGTTGAATTGTTTCTTAATAAATATGAACATGATTTGTATGAGGTACAACATGAACGTAATAGGAATGTTTTTGTTAACACAAATTGAGGTTGCTGCCTTGAATTCCTTAAAAGAAAATGTGGACATCCTGATTAGGCCAGCTGACAAGGATGGGGGGAGAGTTGTTTTTGATAAGGTTAGATATGATGACAAAATGTTAGGTATGTTATCAGATGCTGATGTGTATGTAGAACTACAACCAAATTCTTTATGTAGGCTTATACAACATGTAAGAGATGAGTTATATGATATGTTAATGAACAGGTACATAGACAGAGATCTGTATGATTATTTTTCGTTTGATTATCCTCTCACCCCTTATATACATGGGCTTCCCAGGATACATAAGAATTACAGAGATCCCCCACTTCGACCTATAGTATCAGGTAATGGCAGGCTAACATAGCCTATGTCTATTTATGTTGAACAGAAGTTAAGAACAGCAGTTAATGGTGTTAAGTCAGTACTTAGCGATACACAACATTTTCTTACTGACTTATATGAATTCAAACTTGAAAATGATCCAATTATTTCTTGGTTACCTTAGATGTAAATATGTTGTTTATGGTAATACCCAATGTTGAGGGAGTTGAAACGGTTAGGATCGTTTTTGCATAAATATAGTGAGTATTCCAATGGCATGATTTTTGTGATCTGCACCCTCTTGGATTTAATTTTAGAGAATAATGTCTTTATGTTTAAAGACAGTGTTTATTTACAGAAGGTTGGCATGACTATGGGCACCTCATGTGCCAATAGCTATGCCAACCTTGTCATGGCCAGTTGGGATGTTCAATATGTTTTGACCTCACATCCCTTCTCCAAACACCTGTGTTTTTTAGGAGATTTGTGGATGATATTTTTTCTTTTATGGGATGGCAGTTTGCTAGAGCTGGGCTCATTTGTTTCTTATCTTGAATCTACTACTGGGTATCATAGATTTACTAAAGATGTGCATATGGAATGTATTGATTTTTTAGATGTTCATTTGGTTAAAGATGTTGATGGTATATTACAGACAACAGTATATAGAAAGCCATGTCGAAAGAATACCTTGCTGCATCGTGATAGTATGCACCCTGGGTATAGTTTTAAAAATATTGTTAAACATCAAGTTTATAGGACATCACATTTACATACTAGAGATGAAGGTTTTGCTGAAGCACTTGTAGATCTTAAAAGTGAGCTCCTAGACTGGGGCTATATGGCCAAAGATTTTGATATAGGAGAACAAAAAATCTGAAGAGCTAGACATGAAGGTGCTCATCCCTACTTTTCAAAGAACAGGGTGTATTACCTAAGAGAAGAGTAGGTCATGATAAATATGTTAGACCTGTTATTACTTTTTCTACTAATGTGAGTAGGGTATGTGATGTGATAAAGAATAATTTCCCAGTGCTTATATCTGATGAAAAAAATGTTAAGGGTTGTAGGTGATGTACCTAGATTTTGTTTTGTTTTAAAAATGGGATCTCTCCTAAGAGACAACTTTGTTATGAACATAAGCAAAAGATACCTTTAATTTCTGATAGGAAAGGTATGTTTGCTTGTAGAAACTGTTTGGCATGTCCCTATATATCACAGTTGAAAGAGTTTAAACATCCCACTATAGATTTTAGATTTATACCTAGATTTTATGTAGATTGTTCAAATAAGAATTTAGTGTACCTTGCTCTTTGTGAAAATTGTAGTGGTTTCTATGTTGGAAAAACCACTAGGATATTACGTGAACTTCTACTTGAGCATGTTGGTTATATTAGGCACAAATATCCTACTAGTGCTTTGTATAAACATATTATTGCGCATAATAATAATTCTTTTTATTTTATGGTTTTACAGTGTGTTCAAGTTGATAAACATGGTGGGGATTTGAATAATAAAGTATAAAAAGCTGAAGCTAGATGGATAATGCTGCTACAGGCACATACATATCTGAGATTAACTGGGTTTGTACCCTTAAAACCCTTACTTAAAGATTGCAAATTCCATCATTGATTGATTAATTAATGCTGTTATATATAAAAAGGGTATGTGTTTTCCTGTTAGAATGTCTGATGCAGTGCCTATTGCAAGGCATGAAAGCGCTAACCATTTTTTATGTTCGTTTTATTAAAGTTTTGGTATTCTGGAAGCTGTGTTTGGTCCTGGACTTATTTATTTTTCATTGCTCTTATAAACTAAGAAAGTTGCTAGAAGAAAAGGTTTTGTTTTACCATGCATTTTTCTGAGGGATATGAAGTCTGAAACTCACATGTTTGTCATTAGGTAATGAACTCAATCCTTATTAATTTTCCAGACAATTACAAATGATATGAGGAACAGACCAAAAATGTGAGGCAAACATATGAACATTCTGCCAAAATCTGGAAAGTTGAGATATACCACACCCAAACTTGGCTCTGTTATGTATGTGCTATAAAAGGTTCATGGAAGTCAGGGGATGACAAGATGGGCTCAGACCATACAATATTTTTTACACACTGAAATGCATCCTCCACCATGGGCTTCCATGTGACTTTTCTTGGCATTCTCCTTTCACAAAATTGGTAAAGGGACAGATAGTGGTGTAAAGGTGCAGCACAAATTTCCCTTAGTGTGAACCCAAACAAAGGAAGACCTTTATTTGCTTGTCTGTGATATTGGTCAATTATTCTTTCCTCTTTGAGGCTTGATAGCTCAGTTGCCTGTCCTGTACTGCAGATGATTAACTTCGGTCATTACAACAGTACAAGTTTACTGTTGGGATGATTCAGTGTCAGCACTGCTTATCTAACAGTCTAAAACAGTTTAATCCTTGAGTAGGTGTGAACCACAATCTTCAACATGAATTATAACATCATCCAAATATGCTACTCCTTTCTTGCTTTCTCTCTTTGTATACTCACCTAGATTGTAATGTTTTATTTCAGACCAGCAATGGTCTTTCTCTTTTACTTTTAACAAAAGTCTACCCATGAAATCTGAGTGCCTGTATCTCTGCAGTAATCCCCACTGATGCAAGCAGGCATTGTTTCAACGTTTTATATTCTCTGCAATTGGTGCACTTTATATTCATCAGGGAAAGTAATGGATCCCTCTTAAATTCTTCAGTTTGTGTCAGAGCCCAGTGAACCCACTCTCAGTCAGCCAAAAAAAGTTTGTTGCTTTTATAAATCATTAATTACAGAGATCTTCCAAACTAAAAAAATAAATAAATAACTTGTATAATCTATTTTAAAAGTTAGCTCTGAGTAACGCCAGTGTAAATTTACAATCTCTATTTGCTGGTCAGACATAAATATCATTACCTGGCCTCTCTGCTAGCAAATCATTCCCTCTGCCTCAATTTCTTCTTGAGATGGTACTTTGACTTCTGTTTACAAATTATTTCAGACTCCTCCAGAAGCAATTACTGGTGATTTGGGCTTAGCAACTCCTGATCTAAATGTATTTTGATTTAAATTTGAGGACAGTTTCGCATAACAGAAGGTAGACTTTTTTAAAGCAGTAATCACAATACCCCATACAACTACATGTAACATTTTTTTTAAAACAGTAATCACAATGTCCCATAGAATTACAGGTAACTTCTTCAAAGTGGTTATCACAATGCCACATACAACTACAGGGAACTTCAACAATGTTTCAGTCACAAATCTACACAAATAAAAAAAGACTAAAAGGTATCCTTTATACGGAAACCACCATGATATGTTACAAATTGAAACTTGCAGTACTTTCCATTTGTAGATGTATTAATATTGAATTGATGTATAAAACATGTAGAGCTGTAAATAACTGTACAAATAACCTATTCAGAAGAGCTGAAATACACAGTTTAATAGAGGAAAATATTTTCCTCAAATTTCAGATATTTCATTCAACTGTCTCTATGTAGTGTATGCTGTCAGATTCTTATATAGTTTTGAAATACCAGAGAACGTTTACATTTGAATTTTTACATTTATTTTTTATTGAAAGTTTTTAACATATGTACACTATTTAGAAAGAATTGTTAAAATGTAAACCATTTAACACATCAGCAGCATACTGTAAAATGGTATAACGTTGCTGATTTCTTAACATCCATAATGTTCCCAACTAGGTCTTTATCTTGAGTGCACAAAGGACTTTGGGTCCTTTTTGGACAAAGATCATTGAAAAGGAGTATCTATTATCAATCAAAGAATAATGGCAACAGAAAACCAACAATATCCGGCACACAATAGCATTTGGACACAAAAATTATATCCACACCAAGGACTTATCTTCATTTCTACCATATGGAATTGGTAATAGAAGTGTATATCTGGACCTTGACACTCAGACTTTGAATCCTCTGTTGCATCAGCTCACTATGAATTCTTGTAATAAAATTTCAACCTAGAGTTTGCAGCTGCTTCTCCCTAGTAATTTGTACAGTTTAATGGTACCATGTATGTTCACCTGTCCTTTCAAATATATCACTTAAAATATATAATGCCTCAACTTCCAATCTGGGAAATGTAATATTTGAAACATTATTAGGTTTAAGAAGGATCTGAAAAAACTGTTGATTAGACAGTGAAAGCTTTATACATTTATATTGTTTAAGCCATAGTTTTTGTTCATTCTGTTCTCTAAGGATACATAAACCTGTAAACATCCCAGGCTCCATAAAATCGAACCCCATAAAAGTTTTTGAAGTAAAGTATTCCTATTCCACTAATTGGTAATTACACTTATATAACAGCTGGTACCACCTACAGCCTAATAAAAGTAGGCTCCATTTATTCTTTGACCAGGGAGTAGGGACAAGACTCTAACAGGGACACATTCAAAAGATCTTACCCCCATTTCCAGTTACTAACCTCATAGAAGCAGGCCTCAAAGTGGTCAATAGACTGATGTTTTTTTTTTCGTTTTTTTTTTAATTTTAGCATGACTTGAAATAAGTATTTAAAAACGTTGATGTGCCTTAAAGAAAAAAATAAACAGTCTTTCACTAAGAACCACTAAGCAGTTAAAACTGTGTAGCACTCAATTGTTTTCTACTAAAGCTGTTGTAATATATGTGAAATGGACAGAAACTAACCAGAGTTTACAATTAAACTGTATAATACATTACAAGCTATCTGTTCTCCAAAATATAAAGACTGTGACCTACTATAAACACACATCTCTATTCACTGGAACATGATGAGATTCTTTTTGGATTTCTTCTTCTGCTAATTAGTAAACTTTATATAAAGTCTGTCTCAATCTGCAATAAATGATGTCCTGTACAGTTTTGGCAATGTACGTTTTTAACAAAAAAGCTAGGAGTTTCGGTTGGGAATAGGAGGACTTAACACCCTCCTACAGATAAAGGACTAGCTGAAAGACCCCAATAATAGAAAATGTATGCAGATTAAGGAGTTAAAGTCCTATCCAATTGGAAAACACCAAACATAGCCAATCAGAAATAAGCTCAACACAAGTCAAACATACCAGCAACTCCTCCCTCTCCCTTTGTGGAAGCCTATATATAAGGGCAAGCCTTAAACTACTTTTCTCAATTTTTTTGGCTCTGATGTAGTCTCAAAAAGGAAAGTTCTAATGTGAATTAAAATTATTTGAAGAAAATTAACTAAAGGTTATTTCTTTCCTAGGTTTGTTAAAGCTTCAACTGGTTTAATATCTTTCAAAAGTGATCAAAATATTTGTATAAAGTGCTTCTCGCAAGAAGCAAGTGTCCATTTTCAATAGAAACCCAGCAACACTCTTGAGCTAATCCCTTTGGCATTTATTTATGTGTTCATCCTGGCGGTGGCCATTAGGCTCAACAGGGTGGTTTAGCTTGACCTGGGTAGCTCCCACTTCATGAGATCCGTGATTTTGGCTAAATCACCATAAATACAACATTCTTGTGTTTGCAAAGTAGTGGTTTTGAGTGAAAAAATAAGAAGAAATAATATGCTTTATTGTAAATTTATTTCTCCCTGTTGTCTGAAAAGGCAATGGTAAATATGATAATGGCAAAACAATGGAATTTGATATGCAAGATGCAGACATTTTTAAAAAAGTTTTAAACTGCTATATCCAGTAATATAACATATAACAACCCTGCATGGGATATAACAGCTACTCAGATTCCAAAGCTTATGCCACCTTTCATATGGTCAAATCATTGGTAATTCAAGTGTAGAAGCAAATCAATGGTTTTGAAGGAAACTTCCTTACCAACTGAAACAGGTAGGATAGAACTCCGAAAGAAATCCATAAAAATATGCAAAATTCAAAGTTCATATTCTGGCATCAAACAATATACACAAATAAGGAAGAGGAGGGAGGGAGTGGCTACTGCAGAAGTGATCATTTCAGCATTTGCTGTTATGGTAGGTTTACTTACACAACTGTACTATGTTCACCATTTGATCACTTTTGCAGTAGCCTTAGCTATAAGGATATATTACCATAATTTATAATGTCTCGGAGATGGAAATTACCATCTGGAGATGTTCATTCAGACTTGAACTGCTCTTGTTTCTGTGAGGCTCCTCCTTTCTTTTCAGAGTCCCTCTGCCATTGTTTTTTCAGTGATCACTTGCCAGCTTGCTGTGTCTGCATATTTTGAATAATTTCTGATGCCAGGATGAGAACCATAGCCAGTATGCACAGTAGATAAGACCTAATGTGCCCTAGTTTGTTTGTGTACCACATCACTGTGGTGTTGTTTCTAAATAGAGACAAAGGTCTAGGAGACAGCAGATGATGATGAAGAGATTCTATAGCATGGATCACAACTATCATGTCTTTCACTTTACATGCTTTAGTCTGTCTTATTTACTCCAAACAAACTACAGATTTCCTCTCCATTGAAACAGTATCCCAAGCAAAATGTGTTGTAATAGATTAAGCAGATGCTGGAACAGAATGATAGACCTTGATTGAGGAAAATCTGTTCTCCCCACCAAAACAGTTCTTTCCTCACAAAACCTAAAATTGGAATTTTAAATGTTAGATCCAGATAGTTTTTAAGAACCATTAGATTTTCCCATATGTAACCTGGAATGAGGAGTGATGAGAACCCTTGAACCTAGAATCCTAAGGCACTCTCTGGCTGAAGTCTGAGACTGACTGGGAAAACTCAGAAAGGCTTCTAGATACAAATCCATTTCTTGAGTGTTAGGAATGCATTTTGCAGGGAATATTCTTGAAGCCAGTTTGGAAAAAGTATCCTGTGAGAAGGAATTAATGAGAATTTTTAACAGTTGATCTGAAATCCCAGGACAAGAAGGACATGTGTAACCCATCAAAGAGATGACTGATACCTGGAAAAAGACTCTGCAAAGATAGCCAAGTCATCTAAATGAAGAAAATGTGGATGCATTCCATTCTGCAATCAGCTATCAGTGAAGCTTGACAATTTGTAAACACTCTTGGAGCTGTAAATAACCCTAAGTGTAATGCAGAAAACTGATTACATAACCTGGACACAAGAATCTGAGGAGAGCTTGGAAATTTTTGGCAGTAGAATGTGATGATAAGTCCCCTGGATTTACTAATCTTCCATGCAGGACACGTAAGCGGCAGTTTAAGAGGAGGACGGCAGCGTGCCATGCATAATAATAGAGGCACGCAGCCAGAGCTCCAAATCCAGCACTCAGTGTGGATGAGTGCAGGGGGCATGTCTGAGAGCAGACCTCTCAGAATAAACATGCCCCTTCAAAGTAGAACAGAAGAAATTGTAATTAAATGAGTGAAACCGCTCATAGGTCTCCGCATATCTCCACCAACAGTCCTCATGTGTTCAACATCAACAGTACATTGAAATAAAAGGAAGAAACCCTTGTATTCATTTTATTAAAACCCTGAGTACAGCTAACCGTAGGTGTGTGGGTTTGCCCATTGCCTAGGTACGGTTAAAGCAGCTGAAAAGGCTGAAGAGGATAACAAGGAATATATATGCAAATGAAACAGCACAATGATAGTGGAGTGGTTAGAGCATCCGCCTAATGAACAAGCATTCCCGGTACGAGTTCCAGTGCAGCACAAATCATTTTCCACGGGAAATCTGTAAATGAACATAATTTTACATCAGTTTGCCGTATAACCTACATAATAACAATTAAATGTGAACTGGAGTACTGCATGAAATGCACATGTGAAGTGTTAGTGTCATAATGAATAAGGCACAAGTAAGCAGGTCTAAGCACAAATAAGCAGTGATACGCATGTCCAAGTACGTTTGCATGGGGGTAAGCATTGCCCACACAGAGTAAGCAAAGTAGAAGCTAACTGAGTGTAAGAAACTGTAACCAGAGGTTAGCAATGCATACCATCACACAAACCCATGCAAACCTGCTTAAACCACTTTAAAGTGGCTTAATCACTCTGGATCCAACTGCCTATGTTCTGCTCAGCAACAAAATAAACTGCCTCTGCAAGGCTCAAACCCATGATCCTGTATAGTCACAGTAGTTAACCACTAAGCCATCATAGCAATAGATAAGCGAGATGTAGGCCATACATCCCATACACCCACATGGATTTAGATATATATCTACATACAGCAATATGTATGTATATATATATATATATATATATATATATATATATATATATATATATATATATATATATTTATATGTGTGTGTGTGTGTGCGTAGATATACACACATATATAGCTATGATAGGAAACAGCACACAAGAATGACATGTTCACAGGCTATGCTAATGGAAGTGAGGGACTCAAGTAAGAATCATGTAACCCATAGCATGACCCCCCCCCCCCACGGCCGGACAGAGGAAACATACACACAAACCCACAAACAATGTAAATAGTCCACTGCTCCCCAGACCACAGGCAGGATACAACTGGGAGGGGGTACACAGTGGACCCATGAAATCTAATCTTGGAACACAGACAGGAGCATCCCTTGCGGGACATCCCAAAAATTGACATATTATGGGAGGAAGCCGATGTAACGACCTTTCTGGCCGGGGTGTGTACATACATGGGAAAGCCTAATGACCGATGGGTCAAGACAACGTACTACATGGGTCCTGTGAAGTGGAGAGTGGGCAGCGTGTAGTGGTGTGTTCAGACCCGACCTGCACCCAGAGTAAGGATGGGTGCTGTAGAGTAGGTGCGGATGGGGGAACTATGGGTAGCTAGTAATGGGTCTAAGTGTGCAGGTGTTGGCTGAAGTGGGTCTATAAGGACAGCCCCAGGGATGTAAGCAAAAGTATTCATTGGGCAGAGGCATCGCCCAACAAGCAGCCACACCCGCTGCGAGTCCCACTGCATCAAAGTCTAATCTACAGGGCAAAGAACAAAATAACCACATGTAGATGTATATATGTAGAGGTATGCGTGTATATATATATCTACCCATAACTACAGGGAGATATACCTCTCCCTCTCCATAGCACAAATGTATACATACAGAGACAAAATACATATACATACCCACATATAGATATATACATATGCAGACACCCATACAACCATATGTCATTAGATATATATATATATATATATATATATATATATATATATATATATATATATATATATATATATATATATATATATATATATATATATATATATATATATATATATATATATATATATATATATATATATATATATACATATATATATATATATATATATATATATATATATATATATGTGTGTGTGTGTGTGTGTGTGTGTGTACATATACACATGTATATAACTAGGATATGATACACCAGTTACAAATTACATATGTTCACAGGCCATACAGATGGGGGTGAGGGGTCCAATCAACAAATGTGTAACACGTAGCATCAACCCCCCCCCTCCACCAGCTAGACCGGTGAAACACACAGACACACAATAAAAGTAAACACACCACTGCTTCCCAGAATACAGGCAGGATACTACCAGTGGGAGAGACCTGACAAGTCTAACCTTGAAACAAAGAAATGTATTCCCCTTGTGGGACACCCAAAAAGTCAAACATATTTGGGTTTCCTGCCATTACACCGATGTCGAATGGCAGGCCGCACATGTTCCCAGTTTACAAGGTAGGGGAAGCCTGAAAACCCATGGGGCAGACAACATACGTGATGGGTCCCGAGAAGTGAGGAGTGGGTACAGTTTACAGTTATCGCCAGACCCGCTGCACACGGATTAAGGAAGAGTTCCAAAGAAGATGTGTGGATTGGGAACTATGGGTATGAAATTATGGGCCTAGCTGAGCAGGTGTTGGCTGGAGTGGGTCTATGTGGACCGCCCCAGGGATGTAAGCAATAGTGTGCATTGGGCCGGGCCACCGCTCAATGGACAGATACTCCCACTACGAGTCCCAGTGCAGCACAGTCTATTGTACATGGCAAAGAATGGAATAACCGGATGTAGATGTACAACTGTAGAGGTGTGTGTGTGTGTATATATATATATATATATATACCCATACCTACATGCAGTGAAACCTCCCCCCCTCTGTAGTACAAATGTGTACATACAGAGACAGAATATAATTAAACACCCACATATAGATATATGCAAATGCAGACACACATCCATCCATATGTCATAGACATATATATACAGCAATATATATATATATATATATATATATATATATATATATATATATGTATGCATACAAATACAAATACATACATATATATGTATATAGATATG
Organism: Protopterus annectens; assembly: GCF_019279795.1. NCBI lineage: Eukaryota > Metazoa > Chordata > Ceratodontiformes > Protopteridae > Protopterus > Protopterus annectens. The sequence continues at coordinate 998,983,136 of NC_056745.1, read as the reverse complement.
TAGAAATATATATGTATATATGTGTGTAAACATACACACACACACACACACACACACACACACACACACACACACACATATATATATATATATATATATATATATATATATATATATATATATGTATAGCTAGGATATTAATTGAATTATATATTTAAATCACATCTGTTAACCGGGTAAGTCTGGCTGAGCTTCTGGCTCATTTACAGCAACGACCCAGGGAGACAAGCTCCTCAGGACTAGAAAACAATTTGTTAAATAGTAGTATACAGCATATATATATATATATATATATATATATATATATATATATATATGATACACCAGTTAAGGATTACATATGTTCACAGGCCGTGCCAGTGGGGGTGGGGGTCCAGTCAACAAACTTGTAACATGTAGCATCAACCCCCCCACCTAGACAGTTGAAACATACAAACTCACAATACAAGTAAACACACTACTGCTTCCCAGACCACAGGCAGTATACTACCTGTGGGACAGACCTGCCAAGTCTAATCTTGAAACAAAGACATCAATGTCCCTTGTGGGACACCCCAAAAATTAATGATAATCGGAGTCAGTCCCTGTAACGATTTATCCAACCAGGCTGTATACATACATGGACCAGTAGGTTGTGCAAGCCTGATGACCCATGGGTCAAGACAACGTACGACATGGGTCCCATGTGTAGTAGTGTGTTTAGACTCCACCTGCACCCACAGTAAGGATGAGTGCTGTAGAGGAGGGCCAGGTGAGGGAACTATGGGTATGCAATTATGGGCCTAGGCGTGCAGGTGTTGGCTGGTGCAGTTGTATTCGGACCGCCCTGGGGATGTCAGTAATATTGCGAATTGGGCAGAGCTTACGCCCATACCTCTCAACCTCTAACAGCTAAACCACTGGACAGAACCTAAACCGATGGGGGACAGAAATCACATATTCTACTTATAACCTTAGAAAGCTGACAGAATAATAGGTTATGCATTAGCATGACTCGTCTGAAGGATGTGGAGTCTTAAACACAATTACTGTCTGTATTTAATGGCATCATTTCCCAGGTATTTGCCAGATGGGTGCAGATTGTAAGAGGAACACACCAATATTATGAAGCAAACTCTGGACAGGCCACGGATTCTGTACAGTCGACAGGCATGCTTACGCCTAACGGGCAGCCATTCCCGATATGGGTTCCACCGCAGCACAGTCCAGTGTACATGGCAAAGTATGGTATAACCATATGTGGTGTTGCATTACCCACTACACAACACCTACAAACACATGGTCGCAACACCCCACTGTAGGCATGTAAGTCGATGTAATAGGTATCACAAGGTATTATTGAAGTCCTCACTCCCACTCAGGGGTGTGAGTGTCCAATGCAAACACCAAATGCAGTGCACAGCTGTTGATGTAGAGAACAAGGCAAGCTGTGGACCTTCCCTGCAGCCATCCTGCACATCCCTGGATAATCCCCCTACTAACACCCCCCTTTGTGCCCCATGCACACCACATACCTATCAGCCCCTGTTCCATTCCTCTTAATGTCTACGCGTAAACGTAGTTGACACCCTCTTCCCCCACTATATTGCCAGTATCTGGAACCCCAACACACATGTAGTATCACAGCTGTCCCACAGGACACATGTAACTAACACAAGCACACCTGCAGCAGCACAGGCTCACCACCTTGCAAAACCCTCCCCACACCTCACACTCTATACCACTACATCAACTAGTGATACCGACTCCTTTTGTCCTGCCTCACATACAAATCCCAACATCCGACAAACCTTCCCTATTGCTTCCCATCCAGTTATACCTCTGGGCTACTATACAGTTACAATTTCACCTCCACAACCTACCTACCTACTCTTTAGTTATTTGCCTCTACTGTACCACACAGGTATGGAATAACTACACCTACACCGAATGCCTGCATGTAACCTATCCTGACCTGTGAAACAGGCATCCGACCTCACGTTAAACTGATCTTTGTCAACAGTCATATCTGACATGTAAACCTGACCTAAGCATGGATAATACTGACAGTTTAACGTACACTAAGCATGATTAATGGGAGACATAGCTATGTTATGTCTGTTACCCTCTATGAATGTGATCACCCCATTATTAATTGGCATACGTAGCTGGAGTCAATGTGGAGTTCTACACCACGGGCCACTGCTGACAATGAACAAGCATACAGTCTGAGTGTCCTGGTTGACAGATGTAAACAAAATGTATGACGGTGCATGTGTGTAGGTGGGTGCAAGCAGGTGTAAGCCTGTTTAGCCACCGTTATGCGAGTACCACACTGGTGAAGCAATGGAGAGGCTAACTGAGGGCAAGATGCCACAACCAGAGGTCAGTAATACTGTGCTTCGTTCAAACAAGTGCATACCTGCCTACAAATGTTTCCATGCAATAGGCTATGGGAATGTTACCACACCTGTTCCACATGCAATCAGCTAGGGAAGGCCTGCAATTTGTGCAGAGGCGATCAGCTGATCATGAGCATCACATTAAATACACATGCTGCTGCCTAAGTCTTTATAGGAAACTATTTACTAAAAATTCATTATTGAGGGCAGATAGCTGTCATCCAAAACACATTATTTCAAATATTCAGAGAAATCAACTACAGAGGGTTAGACGTATTTGAAGTAATGAGGAAGAATTTGGACAAGAGATAAAAAACATGGGTTTTAGATTTAAACAAAGAGGTTACAATAAGAAAGATATTGATAAGGAAATGTCAAAGGCTTCAAATATGAACAGAAATTTGGAATCTAGAGATCTATCTGAGGATGGGAATGAGAATGTTCCTTGTAGGTTAATTACTACTTTTGGAACTAATACGTTAAAGCTTCGACATATAGTAAATAACAATTGGTACATTCTAAAACAGGACCAGTTTTTTGGTGGTTATTTGGGTGAATATTGTAAATTTGGGTATAAAAGAGGTAGGAATATTGGAGAGTCTCTCTCTTGGTATAAGAAGATGAGAGTGGATAAGAAAATTGAAAATATAAGTATAGGCTGTAATCCGTGTGGTAGATGCATTTATTGTAATATTATCCCTAAGACTAAATCTTTTACATCTATTAACACCTCAAAAGTTTTTGATATAAAACATTTGATTACGTGTAAAAGAGAATGGGTTGTTTATATGGCAATATGCCGATGTGGGGCATTCTATGTAGGCCAAACGTCGAAATCTTTTAAAAATAGAGTGGCATTACATATTAGTGACATTAAATGTCAAAGAGTACGGAGTGCACTTTATAAACATACAATTGACCATAATACAGCCCATTTTATATTTGTTGGGATAGATACAATAAATAGGAATATTATAGGGGATGATAGAAAACATCTAATATTGGACAAAAAGGAAAGGATGTGGATTTTGACTTTAGGGGCTTTGTATAGGCCAGGGTTGAATGAGAACTTATAGTGAATTATAGTTCATATTGCCAGTTCTATATGTATGTGTGTATGCATTTGTATGCATGTGTGTGTATGTGTAGATGCATATATGTATGTATGTGTGTGTATATATATATATGTATGTGTGTATGAATGTATATATATGTATGTGTATTTATATGTGATATCTATATTATATGTATATGTATTTATATATATATATATATATATATATATATATATATATATATATTTTAAGAAAATGTATATTGTTGTGGTTATATAAGGTTAGTATGATATTATGTGATATGTCTCTTTAAGGGAGACGTATAAATGGTGACTGGTGTCTGTTTTCTTGATCCACTGATGACGACTAAAGGGTGAAACCGGTTTGGTTTTGGGTTATCTATTGTCTGCGAGCCATGGAATAAAGGATTTTTGCTCCTTCGGTGTGTGTTTATTAAATTTGGGCAGTGCTGGATTTTATGTTGGTGATTATATATATATATATATATATATATATATATATATATATATATATATATATATATATATATAGATAGATAGATATAGATATATATATATCTATATATAGCTAGGATATTAATTGAATTATATATTTAAATCACATTTGTTAACCGGGTAAGTCTGGCTGAGCTTCTGGCTCATTTACAGCAGCGACCCAGGGAGACAAGCTCCTCAGGACTAGAAAACAATTTGTTAAATAGTAGTATACAGCATATATATATATATATATATATATATATATATATATATATATATATATATATATATATATATATATATAATACACCAGATAAGGATTACATATGCTCACAGGCTGTGCCAGTGGGGGTGGGGGTCCAGTCAACAAACTTGTAACATGTAGCATCACCCCCCCCCACCTAGACAGTTGAAACATACAAACTCACAATACAAGTAAACACACTACTGCTTCCCAGACCACAGGCAGTATACTACCTGTGGGAAAGACCTGCCAAGTCTAATCTTGAAACAAAGACATCAATGTCCCTTGTGGGACACCCCAAAAATTAATGATAATCGGAGTCAGTCCCTGTAACGATTTATCCAACCAGGCTGTATACATACATGGACCAGTAGGTTGTGCAAGCCTGATGACCCATGGGTCAAGACAACGTACGACATGGGTCCCATGTGTAGTAGGGTGTTTAGACTCCACCTGCACCCACAGTAAGGATGAGTGCTGTAGAGGAGGGCCAGGTGAGGGAACTATGGGTATGCAATTATGGGCCTAGGTGTGCAGGTGTTGGCTGGTGCAGTTGTATTCGGACTGCCCTGGAGATGTCAGTAATATTGCGAATTGGGCAGAGCCCACACCCATACCTCTCAACCTCTAACAGCTAAACCACTGGACAGAACCTAAACCGATGGGGGACAAATAGGGACAGAAAGCACATATTCTACTTATAACCTTAGAAAGCTGATAGAATAATAGGTTATGCATTAGCATGACTCGTCTGAAGGATGTGGAGTCTTAAACCCAATTACTTGTCTGTATTTAATGGCATCATTTCCCAGGTATTTGCCAGACAGGTGCAGATTGTAAGAGGAACACACCAATATTATGAAGCAAACTCTGGACAGGCCACGGATTCTGTACAGTCGACAGGCTTGCTTACGCCTAACAGGCAGCCATTCCCGATATGGGTTCCACCGCAGCACAGTCCAGTGTACATGGCAAAGTATGGTATAACCATATGTGTTGTTGCATTACCCACTACACAACACCTATAAACACATGGTCGCAACACCCCACTGTAGGCATGTAAGTCGATGTAATAGGTATCACAAGGTATTATTGAAGTCCTCACTCCCACCCAGGGGTGTGAGTGTCCAATGCAAACACCAAATGCAGTGCACAGCTGTTGTTGTAGAGAACAAGGCAAGCTGTGGACCTTCCCTGCAGCCATCCTGCACATCCCCGGATAATCCCCCTACTAACACCCCCCTTTGTGCCCTATGCACACCACATACCTATCAGCCCCTGTTCCATTCCTCTTAATGTCTACGTGTAAACGTAGTTGACACCCTCTTCCCCCACTATATTGCCAGTATCTGGAACCCCAACACACATGTAGTATCACAGCTGTCCCACAGGACACATGTAACTAACACAAGCATACCTGCAGCAGCACAGGCTCACCACCTTGCAAAACCCTCCCCACACCTCACACTCTATACCACTACATCAACTAGTGATACCGACTCCTTTTGTCCTGCCTCACATACAAATCCCAACATCCGACAAACCTTCCCTATTGCTTCCCATCCAATTATACCTCTGGGCTACTATACAGTTACAATTTCACCTCCACAACCTACCTACCTACTCCTTAGTTATTTGCCTCTACTGTACCACACAGGTATGGAATAACTACACCTACACCGAATGCCTGCATGTAACCTATCCTGACCTGTGAAACAGGCATCCGACCTCACGTTAAACTGATCTTTGTCAACAGTCATACCTGACATGTAAACCTGACCTAAGCATGGATAATACTGACAGTTTAACGTACACTAAGCATGATTAATGGGAGACATAGCTATGTTATGTCTGTTACCCTCTATGAATGTGATCACCCCATTATTAATTGGCATACGTAGCTGGAGTCAATGTGGAGTTCTACACCACGGGCCACTGCTGACAATGGACAAGCATACAGTCTGAGTGTCCTGGTTGACAGATGTGAACAAAATGTATGACGTTGCATGTGTGTATGTGGGAGCAATCAGGTGTAAGCCTGTTTAGCCACCGTTATGCGAGTACCACACTGGTGAAGCAATGGAGATGCTAACTGTGGGCAAGATGCCACAACCAGAGGTCAGTAATACTGTGCTTCGTTCAAACAAGTGCATACCTGCCTACAAATGTTTCCATGCAATAGGCTATGGGAATGTTACCACACTTTTTCCACATGCAATCAGCTAGGGAAGGCCTGCAATTTGTGCAGAGGTGATCAGCTGATTATGAGCATCACATTAAATACACATGCTGCTGCCTAAGCAATGCAGTTGTGGGCCTCCACATCCACCAGAGAGGGAATGGGGGAGACAGACAGAGGCAAATACATGTCAGGGAGGGGTGGGAGGGTAAAACTGACGCATGTTTGTGACACACATCTACCAGCACAGCGTGTCAAACACCTGACAGCTATACAGTGCTAGCACAGTCCGATGCTGTTATTGGATGCACCACATGGGTTATCTGGTGGGGACCACTCAGAACATAGATGTGATGGTGAGTGACATCTGTAACAGGGATACGGTAGATATATAGTAGGTGACGTACACGTGCCTGTCTGCATGAACAAGTGTCAGTGTCAGCACAGGCACACTCACACAGGAACGAACACACATTAACACACTTGGCAGGGTCAAGAGTGCAACCTGTCACTAGTGGGATTGCCACAACACATCAATGTGCAGGGAACACATGCACCACACAGGTGATATGGAGGTTGTATGGGCAATGATTATGAGGGGGTGTCAGACATAAAGTGGCATGCTTCACTGTGCCCTGCGGGGAGGAGTGCATGTGGATGTAGACATACGCACCATACAACACACACAAGAACACACAAGATCCAGTTCGGACATGCATGGGTGCATGTCTGCACAGGTGTGCGGTGGCCAGCAGTGCCAGCAGGCTATTCAAGGGTAGGTGATGAGTATACCTTGGCATTTGCTCACATGACTATGGTCTGCATCATGGCACAGGCCTGTAGCTTCTGCATTTGCCCGCACAGGTGGGTATTGCATCTGTCTTCCAGGCACTTGGGTGACTATTGTGTCTGGCCAATGCTGTGCATCACTTGCCATGTATGTGTTCCCTAGTCCATGACTTGGATGGTGTCTAGGATGTGCACACCTCCCACATGCATGTACAGTGACATGTGGAACTGTAGCTGGGGTGTCTGGCACATGCTGTGAGCACAGCTTATCATCAGATGTGCCAATCTTGCCCATGTGTGGCAGGGAGTGGTACTGGTCAATAGATTTACCCTGCACCCACATTGATAACATGCTAACAGCATTTCCTGATGTCAGTGTCATCTGTCCATACAGGCCATGTTGCCAGGCATGGTATGTCCATTGTGAGTCACATGTGAAGGCACAGTGGGGTTGCTAACTGTGATTGGCAAGGCCTTGATGTGACATGTATGGGTATGGCTTTGCACCCCATCCTCTCAGTCATTTACATCTGGTATCCCTGTATGATTGACATTGTGATATATAGTAGGGCCACCATAAATGAAATTAGCAAAACCCCTCCACATTGCCCACAGGTGTCACAGACTCACAACCACCTCTACACAGGATATGAGTTACACACACACACACACACACACACACACACACACACACACACACACACACACACACACACACACACACACACACACACACACCTGTCATGTCTGGGAGTAGAACCCCCAACCTAGCTGGTTTACTACACTACAGCACCATGCAGTTATGTTCCGTGCAACGGACATTACTGAAGTTCATCTTCCCCAAAGGTGTATTTCACAATTAATGACATCAGCAGGACTAACAAAGTAGGGCATTTGTAATGTACTGCAAGTGAGTAGCCTATAATGCATTGCTCCATACACAGACACTGAGACACACACATCACATCCAGAACTGGCATGGATGGAGTTGGAACACTAATACCATTCTAAATCACACTACAGCAGTACTCAGTTACAGAACGCAATTACTGGGCTATCAATTTCCCAGAGGTGTACTTCTAGATGAGTGACATCAGCAGCCTTGACAAAGTAGTGTATTTGTATTGTATGGAGTGTGAGTAGCCTAAAAAGCATTGCTCTTTACCCAGTCAGACACACACAGACTCACACACACAGTTGCCAGGGCTGGGGTTTGAACACTTTCTTAACAAGTTTATCACACTACAGCAGTACGCAGTCACAGGATGCACCACTGTGATTACTTGGCTATCAATTTCCCAGAGGTGTACTTCTAGATGAGTGATATCGGCAGCCTTGGCAAAGTAGTGTATTTGTATTGTATGGAGTGTGAGTAGCCTAAAAAGCATTGCTCTCTACCCTGTCAGACACACACACACACACACACACACACACACACACACACACACACACACACACACACACACACACACACACACGCACACACACGCACACACACACACAGACAGAGTTGCCAGGGCTGGGGTTCAAACACCTACCCAACTAGTTTATCACAATACAGCAGTACACAGTTACAAGATGCTCCATAGCTGTTACTGGGCTATCAATTTCCCAGAGGTGCACTTCTAGATGAATGACACCTGCAGCCTTGGCAAAGTAGTGTATTTGTATTGTATGGAGTGTGAGTAGCCTAAAAAGCATTGCTCTCTACCCAGTCAGACACACACACACACACACACACACACACACACACACACACACACACACACACACACACACACACACACTCACACACAAGTGCCAGGGCTGGGGTTCGAACACCTTAGGTTATTACACTACAGCAGTACGCAGTCACAGGATGTGCCATGGTGATTACTGGGCTATCATGTTCCCAGAGGTGTACTTCTAGGTGAGTGACATCAGCAGCCTTGCCAAAGTTGAATATATGTATTGCATGAAGTGTGAGAAGCCTAACGAGCATTTTACTCTACACAGTCAGAGGCAGACAGGCACACACACAAACACACACTCAGACAATTGACAGGTCTGGGGTGTACTACTACCTAACTACTCTGTTACTACAGCAGTATGCAGTTATGGGACATGCCATGCATTTCACTGAGCTATAGCTCTCCCAAAGGTGTAATTCACATTGGATGACATCAGCAGGCTTTTCATACTACTGCTATGGGGAGGGCAGTGTGTGCATGGGCCATACCCCATTCATGTAGGGGTTGACATGCCACATTCGGGCACACACGGGGTCATATATTACAGGTACGTGGATACAGCTACTAGATGGCTGCTTCCTTGTACAGTCTTGTTGCACAGCTAGCACGTACACCACATAGTCTGTCATGCTGACAGGTACTGGTGGCTAGTATCCACAGTTGGTTACATCTGCACCTCATGTGTTGGGGGCCCTTAGGCTGTGTGCCAGTTGAGACAGGCCCGCATGGATCCTTGTCATGGTCACCCTCTTTCACACATCTATGCCCATGTGCCTGTGGCTTATTATAGTGTGTTGTCCTTACATATTTGTCTGTATTCCTATCCACTGTGTGTGCAAGACAGGAGTGATGCCTACAGACATGTCTTCACACTGAGAACTGCAACTTCCAGATATGTCTGGTCCACTGGTGTTTGCAGACATGGCCTTCATGTGTTTAAGTGTGTGAGCATGCCCAGTATGACCTCTCAGTTTGTTGTTGACTGACATTGCCTTCATTCCTCTATGTGTGTGAGCATGCTCAGTATGGCCATCTATGTTGTATGTGTGGACCACGTGCAGGTTGTCTGTACTGTGGTGCTTACCTTTTGTTGTACACCAACAGGTAGCATGCTGTGTCTGCAGGGTATCCATTGGTCATTTACCATTGACTGTTGCTACATTTCTGCATAGCGGGGGGGGGGGGGATACCTGACTGTTTCTACTGTTCTACACAGGAGTGGAGTGAGCACACCTGACTGTTACTCTATGTGTATGTTGGATGGGGGGGGGGGCACACCTGACACTTGTAGACATTTGCTAGGACTGTACTGGTATGTCAGGTACTCCATTTCAGTCTGTAGTCTTACCTATCCTACTGGCTAGTGCTTACCAGTGTAGTACAGATCCTAGCTTTGTTTACCTACATAATAGTGTCTGACTTCCTAGCCTTCACAACTTACATCCGATTGCCTGGCCAGCTGCAGTCTGTCTGTGTAGGCCAGGGGAGGGTTAACCATAGTGCACATTCAGAGGCCATAGTACAGCATTTGTTTGTGTTTGTCTTCACCTGTCCTACTGGCTGAGACTGTTGCTGGGTATGTGATCCTTCCTGACTGGTATGTGTGGCTCTTATGGACACCCCTGTTGCTCAGGCCATTTCCTGCAGTGGGTTTTGTCACCCTGTGTAGTACTGGTTACTATGGTTACTCCAGTATGTGTAACAGATCTCATGCTGCCACTATGGGTGTCTACTCTCTACTGCCTTGACATACGGCCACCCAATTCTCTTGCATGTTCACATCCATACCATAGCTACAGGTAAAAACACATTCTACTCCATTTAGCAATTGGTAGGTTGATTGACTTACCTTGAGGGTGTGCCGGACTTGAGGATTGTGCTGGAGGGCTGCCTATGTCAGATGCACATAGTACACTCCCTATACATGGTTGGGTACAGGTAGTGTCATGTTTGGCATCCCTTTTACTGTCTGTGCAAGTCAGAGAGAGAGGTGTCATTCCCTGGGACCCTAGTGTGTCAGTGCATATGCTATGCGTTGCCTCTTTGCCATGGCCAGGGTATACTCGGCACGCCCCCTTCTACCTACTGGAGCAGGCTCAGGTTGTTCCTCCTCTGAGTCACTCTGTACCTGTACAGGCCTTGGCATTGGTGGGGGGGGGGGCTGTGCGGCACTGCCCCATGCTGTTCCTGCTGCAGCTGTTTCCGCAGGATCATATTGTGTAGTATAGCACATACCATTACTATTTGGGTACATGTAGCTGGTGAATACTGCAAGGCTCCATCTGATGTGTCCAGACACCAGAACCATGACCTGAGCATCCCAAACACATGCACTATTATATGTCTGGTCTGTGCATGTGCATCATTTTGGTGTTTCTGTTCAGGTGTGTGTGCATTTCTGATGGGTGTCATCAGCCACGGCTCCAGTGGGTAACCAGCATCCCCCACTAGGTAATCTTAGGGGATGTCCACATCAGCAAATCTTTGGTACAGCTGCATCAGTTGCCATATGTGTGAATCATCATAGCTTCCAGGACAGCCAGCACATTCAGTATAATGCCCTGGACATCACATACAACCTGGCAGTTGATGGAGGGGTTGCCCCTGTGGTTGATGTAAGCCCTACCCTGCTCACCGGGTGGTGCTTTGATGTGTAAGTGCGTGCAGTCTATAGCACCCACTGCCCCAGGGTAGTTAGCCATTTGGTGGAAAAGATGCATATTGCGGGTCAACACCTCACGTGTGTTGAGGAAATATACGTGCTCACTGGCATGTGCTGACATGACATCCAGGAACTGGTAGAATACTCTGGATGCTGATGCCTGTGAGATGCCCATGTTATCCCCAGTTGTAGTTTGGGAGGTACCTGTGGCTAGTATACCTAGGCCTACACATACCTTGGTATCCACTGGGATGGGTTCCCCTCGGCCAGTGTGGCATGTCAGGTGTTGCCTGCACAGCTCAATGATTTGCTGTAGGAGGTCTCTGTCCACCGTATAGTTCTCCACTATCTCCAGCTCATTTAGTCCCTGGTAGGTTACCCTGGATATGTACACTCTTCTCTGTCTCCTCACTGTGGGTTGTTTGGCAGCATTGACATCCTCACCACCCTCAGCCTCTTGCCCATGTTGTTCTATGTTGCCTGCTGCAGCCCTTTTCATTTTGTAGGTTTGGTTTTAAAATGTCCCCGCTTGTATACACCTGTGGTGTAGAGTGTGGAAAAACCAGGGGGGTAGGTGTTTGCTTGGGTTATAGTGATGTTCTGGGCTGGGCTGGTCAGCTTCCTGTGTGTTTAGCTGATTCTGATACATTTCACCTGGCAGCTCAGCTATTTCTCCTTGATTATCTTCCTACTGCTGTTTTCCCTTTCCATTGCCTCCCTGTTTAGGCCCGTGTGCACGCCGTGCAAACAGAGTGCTCAAATATGCACAGAGCTGCTTTTTCCTGGTTTAACTTCCTTTTTCTTCCTGTACAACCTGATGTGTGGCGCCCACATCCACTTACATTTTGTAAAGAGTGCTAGGCAGGTTTAGACACACCCCTCACTTAGCTGTGCTATGCTAGGAGCAATCTTGAGCCACAGGTCTTCAATCCACTTATAGTATGCCTGACACCCCCCCCCCCATGATGTCACCTATATTCTAGTCTTGCACCCAGCTATTTATATCCTTACACTCTTGGGACCTGCCTCACACCCTGGGAAAATCTGTGATTCACTAACCCTTCCCTCATTTGCATAGGATTGCCTGCTAATGAATAGTTACATGTCCCACACTGAGCCTCCTCCCTTAGCAACCATTACTCACTGGCCAGGTTATCTTCTGACTGCCATTGACTTGCATGGCAGAATACTGATTTTAGTTAGAATGTTTATTTTAAGTTTATTTTATTAATTTCTCCCTGATCCTGTTTGCGTGTTGCTGCCCTATGCTTAACCAGACGAGATAGGCGAAAATAAAATAAAAAATTGTTTATTTATTTATTTCTTTTACATTTTATTCTGCCAATGGACTTCTACTTGGACAATGGTATGCTTCCTCAATGATATGCAGCCTTTATTTGGAGCTGTCATAGCTCCATTTTGTAAATTGCAGAATTGTACTCGGTTACTAACCGAGTACATTTCTGCACACTGCACTCTTCCTGCATGGACAGCTGCCAGCTTCCTGGATCGCATATTACCCTCATTTGCATGGTTTTCACCTGCAAATGAGGGTAATTTGCATACCGGAGCTCAGTCCGTGCAGGATTAGCCCAAGAGCTCACGTGCACTTCCCGGGAGCTCGTTCCTGGATCGCACATCAGCCATATTGCCAAAAATAGCTCTTAAACTAATCATGCACGCTATAAAGGGCTTTGTAAATCCGGGAGAGTATCTTTCTAGTCTAGAGTGATAAAAAAACTACAGAAAGAGAAATGAAGGGTAATAGCTTTTGTAAGGATAACATATAAAACTTTGGCAGTTTCACAAGCAAATCGAGAAAGGAAAGGTTAAGAACAGGTCTCTAGGCTGTATCCTTGTTTGTAACCAGAAATATTCTTGAATAGAGTCCCATTCCCATCTGATTTGGAGGCATAGGTTCTATGAAGAATGTGTAGAGGCACAGGTTCTATGGTGAATATGTCACTGCATTGAAAGTAGAATGGTTGAATGCCAATTGGCCAAAAATATTTAGCCAAAAACACTTTTGGTGACAGTAGAGAATTTAGTTTTATCCACAAATGCACAATGTCAGAGTAGGCATATTTAAGTTTGGGAATGTGAGGGGGGTTTGCCCCCTGCAAAAAAAAAAAACTTTTTTTATAGATGTTTTTACTCAAGTGCTTTCAGCTAAATGTATTTTGTTGATTTGCAGTCAAAGGAACAATCATCAATCTATTGAAATAAATTAATTTGCATGACCCCCCCCCTAAAAATGCATATGATTCAGAACCAGAGGAAACAGTTATATCTGGTTTAGCAGAGGAGGAGAAAGAATAACCCAAAAATGGGGTAAGTCTTCCCAGCATTTTATCTAACCCTGGTGAATTACTATCAGAACCCATTTGTCTGGGACAATCTAAAGTCAAAGGGAAGCTTGAGCACCAACCTCTGGGACAGATATATAGAAATGATAGTAGCAAGGGCACAATGCTCATAGTCATTCTGAAGTGGAGAACTGGCCTTTCCCCTGAAAGGATCCTTGCTTTTTTTATCCTCCCTCCCAGTTTTTCTAAGACTCCTTATTACCTGAAAGTTTTTGGTTCTGCGTATTTTGATTTTTTAAAAATGGAATCAGGGGACTTACTAGATTTAAGGAAAGAGATCTGATAAATCTTAATAAGCCATTGAATCAGTCTGCCTTTTTCATCAAATTGTTTAAGTAGCTGAGTAGCAGAAAGATCAAACAAAACCTACTTATCCAAACAGAAATTCAAAATCACAGATTTATGTTCCCTGAAAATTTATAATGATGCACCCAGGTTAAATGTCTCATCAAAGAAGCAGCAGCAGCAACCCTGGAATCAGAGTAATGATAATCATGCACACTCTTTGAAGCAGCAGCAACCCTGGAATCAGAGTAATGATAATCATGCACACTCTTTGAAGCAGCAGCAACCCTGGAATCAGAGTAATGATAATCATGCACACTCTTTGAAGTAGCAGCAACCCTGGAATCAGAGTAATGATAATCATGCACACTCTTTGAAGCAGCAGCAGCAACCCTGGAATCAGAGTAATGATAATCATGCACACTCTTTGAAGCAGCAGCAACCCTGGAATCAGAGTAATGATAATCATGCACACTCTTTGAAGCAGCAGTAGCAACCCTGGAATCAGAGTAATGATAATCATGCACACTCTTTGAAGCAGCAGCAACCCTGGAATCGGAGTAATGATAATCATGCACACTCTTTGAAGCAGCAGCAACCCTGGAATCAGAGTAATGATAATCATGCACACTCTTTGAAGCAGCAGCAGCAACCCTGGAATCAGAGTAATGATAATCATGCACTCTCTAAATAATGCTTAGACAATTGTGAATGAGTAGCAATAATTGAATTTATAAAGTACTTACCTTCTGAAGGCAAAGAGAAATATAAGTTCCTCTACCTGTCAATATAAGCTAATATTACTTCAGCAAAAGAGCCTGGTTGTTCAGAATTTTGAAGGCTAAAATAGAAGAAGAATAAATTGTTTTCCCAATCTTATGAAAGGCTTTAACATTCTTGTCAGAAAGAGAAGGATTGGTATTGACTAAATATTTGTTGGCAGCTGGAGAAGAAACAGAAATAGCTGCTGGTTCAAACCTAAAGTGAGAAAAGTCAGCCTGCCTTTTTAGGTTCTGAAGATTGATATGTTATTGCTGGACACGTCCGCTGGCATACTAGGAGCAATAGGAGTAGAGTGTGGCTTATCTACTTATAACATGTCATATCGTCTCCTCAAAGAAGAGGGGACATCCAGCTGTTCCCACTGAAATAAATTATGCAGCCTGGTCACATTCACACTAAAGGGAAATTCCTGTATAGGATACACTGAGGAATCGCTATCTTCAGAGTCAGCACATATAAATAAAATACAGATGAAGCCCTGTCTTTCTATTCTTATGAGTAATAGAGGTCTGTAAGGCCATGGAGCATATTATTAAGACCTCATAAACATGGGCATAGGCAATCTTCAAGCACTTGAGCCCACCCAGTTCGGATATGTTAAGGTTAGATCTTGCCTGTTGAACCTGGTTGACTTTTTTGAGACTGTCACCAAGGCATTGGATGATGGAAAGTCGGTAACACAGCTTAACTTGACTTGGCCAAAGCCTTTGACACAATCCACCACTCAGGCCTCATCAAAAACTAACAGAACTTGGTGTAAATCCCTATCTCTTCAGGTGGGTGGCCAATTGGCTCACTGATTGGACCCACAAGGTCAAAATAGGTGCCACTACCTCTGATAGCAGACCTGTCACTAGTAGTGTTCCCCAGGGATCTGTCCTGGGACCCCTATTATTTGGCATATACTTCCCAGAGGTCCAGGCAATAACAAAAGCCTGTTGCTGACCAAGTTTGGAGACGGCTGTAAGATGGGTGCTGTCATTTACTCCCAAAATGATGTTAACATACTTCAAGAGGGTCTCACAGCAACAAATGACTAGTGCCAAAGTCATGGCCTTAAGTTAAATGCAAAAAAATGTATTATCATAACCTCTGGCAGAAACATGGCCCCTACTGATTACCACATCAGCGACAACCCCTTAAGCAAACAACCTGTGGTGAGAGACCTGGGTACACAAGTTGACAACAATCTCACATTTGACCATCATGTAGCGGCAGTGGTCAGAAAAGCCTTTTATGTGGTTCATCTTATAAGTAAAGGGATTGCATCCAGAAAAAAGGAGGTTATTACCTCTTTATACTCCTCTTTCATTAGGACAATAATTGAGTACAACTCCCCTTTTGTATGTACCTCACCAAACACCTGCACCAACTGGAAAGGCCACAGAAATACTTCACAAAGAGAATCCATGGCCGCCAACACCTGTCCTATGTGGACAGCCTCAAATTACTGTCAATCTATTCTGTATCATACAGATTGCTCAGAGGTGACCTGTGTTTCACCTACAAGGCAATCTCAGACCCTGCTCTATTAGAGATGCTCCATATCCGTAAGTCTAACTCCTGGCGTAGTACCTGATCGAAAGGCTTAAATCTAATATGTGACATTAATGAAACCTGCTGGAGAGCACCTCAATCAACACATAGCCCTTCTAAACCCGCAGCACCAACACCCACATATAGCAACACTAAATCCACATATGCAGAGGCCCTTAACTGTAACCTGCCCAAGCAACAAAGACCTCTGAAGCTGAAACGCAAACAAACACCAATCACAACCAATGTGTCACATAGTTCACAACACCAGTGTGCCACCCAGCAACAGCCCCTAAGGCAAGACAATGTACCTAACACTTTAGTCATAGGTGACTCTATAGTCCGGCACACTGATGTCCCTCTCACCAGGTTGAATAAGGAGAAAATTACAGTCAGCTGCCTGTCGGGTGCCAGGATCCGCCACATAATGCATGCACTCAAGTCACTCCACAACAAGTATAAATATGACTCTATCATTGTCCATGTTGGAGTGAATGACTTGAGATCTACCTCCCTGGACTACATGAAAAGAGACATGGAAGAGCTCTCGGATCATGTGGCCCAGGCAGGTATGACCCTAGCCCTGAGTAGCATCCTGCCTTCGCCCAGAATGATACCACAATATAAGGATAAAATGATTGACTTCAACAATTGGCTAAGCTTATGGTGTCATTCAAAGGGGATCCAGTATCTGTCTGCCTGGGATGACATGATTGACAGACCACGATGCTTTGCCAGAGATGGTCTGCACCTGTCGCCCCTGGGATTCAGGTTACTGGCTAAGGCTCTTGCCACCCCTATAGTGCCTTTTTAGGCAAACTTCAAAGGACAAAACCACCACCATAACAGGTACAAGCATGCAAAATCTGAAGGTAATGCTACTCAATGCTAGAAGTCTAAACCTCAAAATGCACTCTCTCGAGGCACTCCTAAAAATGGAGAACATCGATATCTGTGCAGTAACTGAGACCTGGTCCAAGACTCCAGAGAGCACCCCTGCAATACCAGGCTACAACTCTTACCACACTTTTCGGCTACCAAACCAGGACCGAAACACTAAAGGTGGAGGAGTGTCAATATTCACCAAGGATATTCACACCACCAGGCTAGTTGGCCAACACAATGTGTCTGAAATTCTCCAAGTGCAACTAACACTAGGTAAGACTGCAATCCAAATTGTAGCTTGCTATAGATCCCCCACCATACCCCAAGATTCTCACTACACCTTTCTAAACATACTGGAAAATATTAAGATAGAACCAAACGCCCTAATACAGGGTGATTTTAACT
The DNA here is from genome assembly GCF_019279795.1 of Protopterus annectens. Taxonomy (NCBI): domain Eukaryota; kingdom Metazoa; phylum Chordata; order Ceratodontiformes; family Protopteridae; genus Protopterus; species Protopterus annectens. The sequence continues at coordinate 998,965,339 of NC_056745.1, read as the reverse complement.
ACCCTGCCATTAACTGGGAAAACTACTCATGTCCCAACACCTTTGCGCAACGGTTCTTGGAATTCATAAATTCCAACGCCCTGGATCAACTAATCCATAGTCCCACCAGGGGCTCCAATATCCTAGACCCGGTCATTACCAACATGGGAAATCAATGCTCCATACCTATAGTCACCCCCTCGTTAGTCAGGTCTGACCATAAGCTAATCACCCTTAACATCCACATCCCACCCCTACCCCCCAGTAAAGAAACCACCATAAAAAAACTTCTCCAAAGCCAACTTCATGCTACTCAAGTCAGAAGTGACAAACTTCATGGCACCCATGCAGACGGGAACTGAAAGTTCAACTGCTGAATCCTACACTATGGCAATGTACGAGCACATCCACTCATGCATGAATCGTGCCATCCCAAATAGAACCAAAATGCTCTCATCCAAAAAAAGGAAGCCAATCTGGTGGTCCCCTGCCATAAACAAACTTTACAACAAAAGGAAGAAACTTTTGCAGAAAAGAGGAAAATCCCAGGATGCAAAAAACTCCCTTACTAGCCTCAGTAAGAAACTGAGATGCCTCATAAAATTCTCCAAAGCTAGTTACGAAAATAAAATTGCCAAAGATTCCAAAGACAACCACAAAGCATTCTATAATTATGTCAAGAATCTAAATGGCAATGCTCAGATCTGCTCTGAGCTAAAACAGAATGGCATTAAATATACTGATCCGAAGGATATTGCCAATATCCTGGCAGATCGATTCAGTGCCAACTTCATCCCACTCTTACCCCCTAAATGGCCCATCTCAATACCGGAAGATTGCCAAATTCCAGTAATAACGGCCACACAGATACAAAACACACTCTCTAAAGCCAAGAATACAGCATCCATGGGACCAGATGACATCCCGGGCTGTGTACTACATGAACTACAATATGAACTGGCACCTCACCTAAGTGTCATGTTTAATCATAGCCTCACCTCAGGTTTCGTGCCCACTGAGTGGCGCAGAGCTACAGTTATCCCAATCCACAAGGGGGGATCCACCTTGGATCCCGGAAACTGCCGTCCCATCAGTCTGACAAGCCTTATCTGCAAGGCCATGGAGCGTATTATCATGGAACTTATAAACAAAGACATTGGCAACCTTCAAACACTGGACCCCACCCAGTTTGGGTTTGTGAAGGGCCGATCTTGTCTCCTGAACCTGATTGACTTCTTTGAATCAGTCTCCAGAGCCATGGACAAGGGTAAGGTGGTCCACACAGCCTATCTAGACCTTGCCAAGGCCTTTGACACCATCCCCCACTCTGGAATCATAGATAAACTTTCTAAGTTGGGCATTAATCCCTATGTCACCCAATGGGTTGCTAAATGGCTTACTGATAGAACCCACACTGTAAAAGTAGCCGACTCCAAATCCAGCTCCAGACAAGTGACAAGTGGAGTACCTCAGGGTGCAGTCCTGGGGCCGCTTTTGTTTGGCATCTACTTCTCTGAAGTACAGGTCAACACTAAGGGACTCTGGCTAACAAAGTTTGCAGATGACTGCAAACTGGGAGCCATTATTGAATCCCCAAATGATGTGGATACTCTACAAAAGGGCCTTACAGAAACAGATGCTTGGTGCCAGAGCCATGGGCTCAAGCTCAATGCCAAGAAATGTATTGTTATCCCCTTTGGGAAAAACATGTATCCATGAATTACCATATAGGTGGCAGTACACTAAACACAGAAAGTGTGATAAGAGACTTAGGGACACAGGTGGACAGTGGTCTCACCTTCGATAACCACATCGCCACAACAGTCAGGAAATCCTTCTATGTGGCACACCTCATCACGAAGGGCTTTTCATCCAGAAAAAAGGAGGTCATTGTCCCACTGTACTCATCCCTCATTAGACCCATTATAGAATACAATGCCCCATTTGGTATGTACCTCTCAAGACATCTGCAACAACTGGAAAGACCTCAGAAATACCTCACTAAAAGAATCACAGGCCTAAAGCAGATGCCCTACGCTGACCGCCTTAAAAACTCCAGCTATACTCTGTCGCATATCATCTACTCAGAGGCGATCTCTGCTTAACATACAAGGCCATGTCAAACCCAGAGCTGTTGGACATGCTACACTTAAAGAAATCCCAATCCCACAGAGCTACATGCTCCAGGGATCTAAACCTTGTCATCACAATAAACAAAACATGTTGGAGGGATAGGTTCCTGACCCAGAGACTCCCCAGACTCTGGAATAGATTGCCCATACATGTCAAGCAGAGTGCCTCTTTGGACCTCTTCAAGAGGAACCTTGACGATTGGATGGGAGAAAGGAAATTCACCCCAGGGATCATGTCAGTCGCCCTGCTAGACAGGGGTCCAGGAAAGTAAATAATGTGGGAAGAAATAGCCAGGGAATTGTTATGGCTAGGCTTGTATAGGCCCTAGGGCTGATAGCCTAGTACTAACCTATGAACCTATGAACCTATGAACCTAAGAGACAGGTTTGTCTCCCAGTGGCTGCCCTGTCTCTGGAATAGAGTCCCCATACACATCAAGCAAGGTACGTCACTGACCCTCTTCAAGCACAAACTTGATGAGAGGATGAGAAACCACAAATTAGTCCCAGGGGTTCCATCTGTGCCCCTCATTAACAGTGGCAACAGGCTCTGATTGTGGTTTCTTTTCTGGGGATAAACTCTTGGCTAGGCTAGTAATGGCCCCAGAGCCATTAGCCTAGTAATCTCCTATGATCCTATGAATGATAATTTGAAATCAAAATTCTCTCCTGTTGCACAAGATTTAAAGCCTCCAATAAGCACTTAACCAGGGCAATAATTTATGTTTATTATAGAAACATTGTTTTCAAAAGACTTATGCCAATTTTTTTTGGTTTCCTTTTCCCAGGGACATCTCTTGATGGAAACTGAGTTGAGGATGGCAAGTCAGCCTGGCAAACTGGTCTCATACCTTGACCACCCCAGGAATAACTTCCTGGTAAAACTCCCATGACTAAAGAAGGACATTCTTCCATGCCTGGAATGGACAAAAGAACAGCCACAGATTGCATGCTAACCTCATGGGCGCCGGAACCATAGAGTGAGGGGCACCCCCCCACACACACTTTTGCAGCACTTGCGACCATCCCAACTCATCATGTGCGCAATGATTGAGCACCTGTTTGAATGGATTTGGGCAGATTTCTTTATTGCAGAGTGATATGGATTTCTTCATTGCAGAGCTGGGGATACAGATTTCTTTATTGCAGAGTTGGGGATAATGTCCATTTGGGTGGATTTCTTTTAACTGCAGCCTCAGAGTTTTCTTTTAACTGCAGGATTCAGCCACGGATTAACTGTTGAGTTGGGGATAACGTCCAGTCAGGCGGATTTCTTTTAACTGCAGTCTTGGAGTTTCAGCCGTGGAGTAACTGCTGAGCTAAGGTACTGTCTGTGTGTGTGTTTGTGTGTGTGTGAGTGTCTGTGTGGGTTTGTGAGAGAGACTGAGAGCGAGCATGATAGATGGAAAGCATGCCTGCATTCTAGGCATTAGAACTGATGTAATCCCAGAAATGGTGGCTACCAAGAAAGTGTGAGATTTGTGGAAGACATAAAGAATTCATTTAAAAGTACTAACAGAATGCATTTGTTATTCAACTCACTATCGGTCGGTGTTAGTGGGGTAGTTTTATAGAGATATAAACAGACTTTAGTTTTGCTTTGTGGGCAGGGAACAGTTGGTGCCGAAACATATTGCTTCTGTTAGTACTTTTATCCAAATTCTTTATGACTTCCAAATGTCTCACAGGGGCTGGTCACTGCAGAGCATGCAACTAGGTACTGAGTTACAATTAGAGGAGTGGGTCCTTGTGCAAAAGAATGGAAAGCACTATTTGTTGGTGAATACTGAGGGGATCGTTGTACAGAAATAAGTATTTTTGCTGGGAGATATGTAGCACTACAGAACACTATTGCATTCTGTAGGATGGGAATTTATAAGGAATACTTTGAAAGCTCGAGAGCTGCAAGTGGTTCCACAGTGTGCTAATGTGCTTTTGCAAAAGTTGAAGAAAGGATTTATTACATGTTTTAATATGTCATTTTAAGAAGCAAAACTCGGTACATGTCACAGCAGCATTACTTCACTTAGTTTTCTTCTGTGTATTTACTGTGGACTCTCCTTGAACTTTTAGGTTAGAAAATATTTTGTAATGCTGATTTTTTTTTCTTTTTGAAGCACTAAATGTTTATTGTAATTTTGTGGAGGTGCTGCCCCATTCTCTTGCTGTTTCTTTTTAAATATATTTTCTGTGTTAATGCCCCCAACAGGATACATCTGTTGGCTAGGGGCACACAGGCTCGAACCCTGTACCTTGGGTGAAAGTAAAAAGAGCCTAAAGTCCTTAGCCACTATCACTTGTGAATTCATGCTTCACAATTTTTTTCTGTTCCCCATTAAATCTCTGTTTTTTTCAGGAGCAGTACAACAAAACCTTTTATGCTAGCAATTTTCTAAGATAATAAGATCAGTATTTGAAATGTGTCCCTATTTTGGGGCTGTATTCCCCCATTATTGGCTTTGCTCTGTATTTTTGTGCTAAGAGGTTGGAGCTATGGTGATAAGTGAGAACTGAATTTACTAAATTATAACCATTTAAGTTTGTCTTCCTGTCTCTCAGGAAACTGATTTAGCTTAGTAGTATGTTGCTCAGACTGTAGTGCACATGGTTCTGGGTTTAAGACTCTGCAATGAAATGTATAGTAGTAACACAACATTTTATGCAAGCAACTTTCCAAAATTATACAAGCAATGTTTATAATGTGTCCCTGGTGTTTGGCCTTTTGCCTCCCCCCCACCCCAATTGAAAATAAGTGCATGAAGCTGTGCAACATGCCTATATATATATATATATATATATATATATATATATATATATTGTGTGTGTAATGAATGTCATTATTATCATGGAAATGTTCTGAATAGGGCAGTTTTGTCATTACTGGTGCATGCATTTTGCTTCATTGTCTACTGGAAAAATGTTCAAACAATAAATTTAAAATGCGCTCTAACTTACGTCTAACAAGTGTGCTGTATTATACAAGGAATATAATTTGATAAAGTCAGGAAGGTGTATCAAAGAACGCATGTATGTTTCTTGTTTTGTGCGCAAGGGGCCTCTGATTTGAAAACAGCACAAAGGTAATGTTTATCCACCACTGGCCAGATTCATTTTCTTTGGATGTGGTGTGGATTTTAATGCTGTTTCAATGAATGTGAGTTTCAAGGGCAGAGAAGTTTTAATGCCAAGTCTATTTTCATTGTGAGACAGTATTGCTTTGTTTAGCAGATATCTGTTAGTGTTTGTGCATTATGCTATAAAATGTAAAAAAAAAAATCCAAATAATCATTGTAGAAGTAAAGCAGTATGCACACATTAGTGTTTATGGTAAATGGGGTGAAATAGCCAGGTGATGGGACATTAGAATGGCTGCAGGGGGACTCTGGTGCTACATTTTAGCTCTGTTCTTCAGTTTGCGTTTGAAAGTTGGTATCCCACAATTCCTTTGGAGTGGGTGGTGTTGTGTAATTATGTATGCAAATTTTGCATTAATCAGCGTACAGATTTGTACCTATTTTTCATGGGCCTGAATGTTGTGGAGAGATGGATATATACCACAGAGGCTACCACTGTTCCAGAACAAACTATCCCTAAAAATAAAACAAAGCTCATCCGTCCATATTCAAATGCAACTTGGATTTAAGGATGGGCAATAGAAAATGTACTCCATGATTTCCCCTCATGCCACAAATGGATAGAGGCAGTTCCTAAATGCTGCATCCCTTATATAGGTCCCCTCAAATTATCTCTGGAATGATCACAGTTATTCTCACTATGGCTAATATACAATTATCAGCCATGGGTTAGGTAAGACCAGTCAGAAAATGTTAATTCAAGAATCAAGCACCAAAAGGGAATTGGCTAAGCTTAAAAAGTCCTCCAAGTTAACCTATGTTGTGGTAGTAAATAGTTATAAAAACTGCCCTTTTTAGAGCACTAAGTGCCTCTCTCACCCCCCACCCCCACCCCTCCAGTCTTCAACAGCTTCCGGCACCTCTGACTAACCTTATGTCCATGGTAGCAGTAGGGACTATACCAGAGTGTCCCAGGGAAATCTGTTTTTGCGTGGCTTGATGAACAAGGTGTGGTGACTGCAGAGTCCCCCTCACCCATCAGTGACTGATAATACTGACTGAGTTTGCAGTGTTAACAAGAAAAGGATAAGTGAAACCCATATGCTACATCTCCAATGGCCTTAAACCCTTCAGTAGGTTGTATTCACAGGGCAACTTGCTGCTGCCTTTGAAAGTCAAGGTCTCTCAGTATGACTGACATCTGATGTTATGACTGGCTGTTGAAATTATTTAAATATCTTGTCTATCACAGTTGTGTAATGTTAACACAGGTGTTGAAGTATAAACACTATTGTAATATCATGCTATATTGGAATCACTAAACAGAGTGTAGCCAATATCATATGTCATGTATATCTATATATATCTTAAGTTCTACATATCTTATATGTGAGAGCATAACTATACAAACCTACCTTGGTTTGTGCTTTACTGTGGAGTTGACTGGTATGAGAAGTTTTATTTGAATTTATATTTTATTTATATTTTATTTGTTATCATTGTTTTTCACTATTTGTAGGTAGGAAGGGATAGTTTGTTAACATTTACTTTGATTCATATTTTGTTGTTTTACCTTTAATTTCACTGTTGGTTGTTAGAAAGGGATAGGTTTTAGACAGGCAAGTACTAGCCAGTCAAAGGGACGTAGACAGCTATAAATTCACGCAGGCTGCAGAGAGGAAAGTCCAGAGTATATCTAAACAATCATACCTTGGTTTGTGTTTTCCTGTGGAGTTGCCTGGTAAGAGAAGTTTTATTTGAATTTATATTTTATTTATCATCACTGTTTTTCACTGTTAGTAGGTAGGAAGGGATAGCTTGTTAACAAGATACTTTGATTCATATTTTGTTGTTTTACCTTTAATTTCACTGTTGGTTGTTAGAAAGGGATAGGTTTTAGACAAGTAAGATCTAGCCATCCCAAGGGTGCTAGACAGCTATACATTCACACACACTGCAGAGAGGAAAATCCAGAGCATATCTAAACAACCCTACCTTTGTTTGTGATTTACTGTGGAGCTGACTGGTAAGAGAAGCTTTATTTGAATTTGAATTTATATTTTATTTGTCATCACTGTTTTTCGCTGTTAGTAGGCAGGAAGGTTAGCTGGTTAACAAGATTTACTTTGATTCATATCAAACCTACGTTGGTTTGTGATTTATTGATCTTTACTGTTAAAAAGAAGTATGACTGAAAGTGATATTGAGCATAAGTTACTGTGCAAAGTAAAGGAATTATAGTTTTTGTCTGGCTTGCAGAACTTATGGTCAGAACAACTTTACTGTACTTTAATATTTAGTGGTATATTGCTTGTGTGATTTTTGTCATAGAAGTTGATTTAAGTTGTCTTTGAATTCTGTGGTTACTGATTTTGATTATTCTTTGTGTGTGTGTGTGTGTGTGTGTGTGTGTGTGTGTGTGTGTGTGTGTGTGTATATATATATATATATATATATATATATATATATATATACATGTCAAATAAAAAAAAAAACATAACATCAACGTGAATAATGTTGACTAAAAAAGATTAATAAATTAGAAAGAGCAAGATTATTCACATGCTCTGCAAAATAACCACAGAGTATGCAACTTTAAAACAGTCTCTTTTGTGGAAAAGCCTTCTGCCACCCCTGCCCCTTCTACTTGTATATTCTAACTCCGAGAACTGGGGAAAGAGAATGTTTCACAATTTCCCAGTTCAGTACTGTAGGAATCTTATTTTCATAGGCAATTACAAGGCTAACAACCCTGGGGAGGCTTTAAACCCTGCCACACTTTCCAAATGTATCTGACAAACTTTGATATACTAAGGTTATTTTAAGTGGTAAATGTAGGCTTGGGCATGGGTGGTCAAGCACTTACGGTCTGTCTATAATAGAGACATAGGTGCCATACCAGGGGTACATTTCTGATTCCCTATCTGTTGCTCATCTCGCTCTCTGACATAGATGACAAGCAGGCAGGGTATTTTGTTTAGATGCCTTAATACTTAGAAACACATCAGGATGGATAGCAGCATCATAAAATAAAAACAAACTGGCTAACAGACAGACCTTGCATACATACATACATACTTACATTTCAATGGCTTACTACAAAATGGCAGTCTAGCTTGTACATGCTCAGTATTTATACGCTTGTGGAACATGTTGGCTAGCTTCTTAAAGGTGCATAAACACACATTGATCTACATCCTCCCTTTTAAAAAGATTGCCCTTTGTAAAAATAATATCAGAGCTAGACATGCATTATTATATATATTAGAAACGAAATGCAATGCCCATGTCCACGTTGCTTTATATCTGCTACAGGGTTTAGAGATGTGACCATACCTCATTACATAACAATCTGGACCAAACATAGCAACGGGGACAGTCTGCAGTGCCCACTTCATATCTGTAACTTCTGGATTCAACGCAGGAATGGGAATGTCCTCTGGAACTTCTTTAGGAATTGGAACACCGGACAACTCACTCTGAGATAAAGAGTCTCACAGGCTATGTGATTTGGCATAGTCTCAGACATTGGCCTCAAATGCTTCCAATTTTTCCTAAAAATTGCTCCTTGTGATTTCACAATGTATAATCTTGACTCTGGGCAAATACTCTTCACACCACCAATCCAACCATAACCTTTGGACATTTGCATCCTTGCCACGTCTCCTTCTCATAATGGATTGAGCGCTTTGCTTGTTTTATTGTAGTAGGACTTCTAGGATAGGCATTTCTTCAACAAGATTGCCTTTCACTGACCTGCTGTTCTTGACACATGGAACCAAAAATTGACTATTGATTGGTAATGTAGTTCTGGTTTGTCTCGATAGAAGTCTCTGAGCATGTGAACCAAGATGTTTATCACAAGGAACATTTCTGAGATTCAAGAGATTTAGGAAACGTCCCTATTATCTCATTTTGACTTTTCTACTAACTTTTTTGCACTTTGAACTGCACATTCTGCCAAATCATTTGACTATGGGTACTCTATTCTACTTGTGACATGAGTAAAATCCCTTTCTTCAGAAAATCTTTGAAACTGTTGGCTTGTAAACTGTGTGACATTGTCAGAAACAACTTTGTATAGACTACCATGGACTGCAAAATGATGCTTCATCTTAGTAATGACAGTGCTAGATTGGGAAGTAGGTCAATCTTGAATCAGTTTGAGTAAGAGACTACTAACACCAAATAATGCTGGCCATTCCATCCAAAAATGTCAGTGGCTTCTGTCAACCAAGGTAGTTCCGGAATCTGGTTTAGCTGAAGAAGTTCCTTCTGTTCATGTGGCTTTGTACTATTACACACTGAACCGGATGAAAGTGCTCTCTCAATGTCTTGTGACATAGAAGGCTAAAATACTAGTCCTCTCGCCCTTCTTGAAACAATTACTTTCAGACCTTTCATAATGATACCTTTGTCAGACAAAATCTCATCTCTGTATGGAAAATAAGGTTGCACTTCTTGAGGTAAACTAGAGGGCTTTGATGGCCATCATTGATTGATAAAGTGGTTGAGCCTTTGTAAAACTGGATCTTTGGCTGTGTGATCTCTCAACTCATCATGATCTGTGGAAGAAAAATTTCTCACTTCCATGACTTCAAAATCAAGGTTCTCATTCTCATGCTGTTTTGTGGTGTTTCTGGGTGATCTGTGCAATGCATCAGCATGATAAAGAAGCTTTCCATTTTTGTAGACAAGAGTGAAATTATACTTTTGCAATCACAGCATCATATGTTGCAGTCAAGCTGGATCTGAATGCATAGGCTTTCTCAAGATAGTGACTAAAGGTTGGTGGTCTGTTTCTATCTAGATAGGTCTACCATAAATGTAATCATGGAACTTTGAACATGCAAACACAATTGCCAAAAGATCTTTCTCAGTCTAGGCATACTGCATCTCACTTTGGGTAAGATTTCCTGATGCATAGGCAACAGGTTGATCTGATTGTAGAATGACTGCACCAAGACCAAATTTCGAAGCATCACAAGAAACTGTTACTGGCTTGTGAACATCATAGTATCTGAGAGTTGGTGGACTAGCAATTCTCTGTTTCAGGACTTCAAATGCTCTCCGGTGTTGCTCTAACCAAGACCAGGATATATCTTTATGGGTCAGCTCTCTGAGTGGTGCTGGTAGTTGGCTTAAGTCTGGAATGAACTTGCCTAGGTAGTTAACTATGCCAAGAAAATGCAGCAAAGCTTGAGCATTGTCTGGAGCTGGCATCTCGAGAATAGCTGTTTGCTTTGAAGGGCCTGGTCGTAGTCCTGTACGCATAAATAAATGACCAACATAAGTAACTTCTTATAGCCTGAATTTGCATTTCTGCAGATTGAGCTTAATATTCACTTGATGTACCATTTCTAGAACTTTTCTGAGGTTTCTGTCATGCTCTGCTTCACTGTGACCTCCTACTAGTATGTTGTCTACTATAATAGTACAAGGATACCCAGAAAAAATTTGCTCCATTGCATGCTGAAAGAGTTCACTTGCAGAATTTATCCCAAATGGGATTTTCAAAAATCTGTACCTGTCAAACAGAGTACTGAATGTAGTGAGCAATGATGATTTCTTATCAAGCTGAACTTGCCAAAATGAACTCTGCATCTAAGACAGAAAATAACTGTAACATTTGGCATTAAGGCTGCAACTTCTTCAACTGTGCGCATTGGATGATGAGATCTTTTCAATGCTTTGTTCAAATCTTGTGGATCAATACATATTTTGATGTCATCTGAGCTTTTCTTATGAGCTACCACCATGGAAGATATCCATTCAGTTGGATTTTCAACTGGACAAATCACACCTTGTTGCACCATTTTATCTAACTCTGCTTTGACTCTGTCCTGCATGGCTAATGGAACATTTTGTTCTTGTCAGATAACTGGACTGAACTCTGGATCTAACTTTATGGAGTATACAACTGGAAGCTTCCCTAATTGTCTTTGAAAAGATCAGCATAGGTGGAAAAATGTACTGGGCGAAATTAGAGTAGTGGTCTTTTAAGCTAACTTGGTGGACTTCCTTATTAAATGAAAACAGTCCCATTTTGAAACTGTCTCTGAGCCCTAATAATGACTGCACATGCCTCTTGACCACATAAAATAACAAGCTGCAGCTTCTTCCAGCAGAGTAACATGAAAGCACTACCGAGCCTTCGGTCTGAATTTCTTCACCTCCATAAGCAACAAGCTTTGCACACATTGCCAAATCAAGCCTTTCACCATGACACACTCTAGCAAATGATTGCGCTGACATAATATTGTACTTTGAACCTGTATCAACTTTGAGCTCTATGGGTTTGCCATTTATATGGACAGTACAAAATACTTCATTCTTTGCCCTTAGATGTACTGTATTGACTGTTTCATGAAGCACTGACACACCATCCACCTAAAGAGAAGGGTTGCAGTTCTCTAACTGATCAAGTAATTTCTTAAAATGTTCCCTTTTAATAAAGGAATACAGGCCTTTTGATTTACAAAACCTTTTGAAATTATTCCACTTATTGCATTTGTGGTATTGCTGACCAAAAGCTAAATATTTATCCCTTTTATATTTTTTCCTTTTAGATTCATGACATCTACCACAATTACAACAGTGGCAATGAAACTAGGTTGGGGCCTATGCTTTGAGTTTGCTGACTCACTCTTGTGTTTCACCGAGACTGTGTGAACTCTGAAATTTGCTGAAAAGTTCTGGGGTTTACCCATGAGTGCTACAGTGGCTACAGTTGCTGCCATGTACTCAGGCCTGTTTCTTTAAATAACAAACTGCATACTATCAACTTGAGCTTTATCACTGTGCCTTCTATAGCTATTCTCATTTGTAAGCATATCTGTGTGCTTTTCTGTGAGCTTGTACATCTAACAAATCTCAGTGGCCTTATTCAAAGTTAGATCACTGTCATGAAGCAAAATCTTTCTCACAGCATCATCTTTTATACTGCGCACAAGTCTGTCCTTTATCAACTCGTCCCTTAAATCACCTTTCTTTTACTGTACCTATACTACATGGTTAGAGAAAGTCCTGAGCTAAGACAGCCAGCAGCCTCTATCCCCCACCCCTGCTGTACCTCACACACCCCTTTTTAAAACTTCCTTTGTCCAGCAACGTTTTTCCTTGTTTGTACTTTAACTCCCTCTCTTATCAGCCTTGTAATTATCAGACCTGTCGACTAGGGGGCTCTCTACCCCAGCTATTCTCTCTTTCTTGTGTCTCATGCCCTAATACTTACATAATTTTTCTCCTGCTATTCCTTAACTACTATTAGTCCTTCTTACGTCACCCTATACTTCTACTGTCTACACCCACCTCTTCTAGGTTTAATTCTAACTACCCTTTTCCCACACCTGTCTTATAAATTTACCATCTGGAGACAGTTGTGCTGATTGTTCTATATAACTGCATCTGTAGCTGTCTTAACCCGCTCCCTTCGCCCTGCGGCTCACTCCGCTCTCCTCCCTATCCCCAAATCTCACCCACCCCCAGGGGTCCTACTCTTATACTTACTTAACCACACCTCTTCCTCTTCCATTAACTTCTAGAATCTGATGGCCGCACCTCTTCCTTTTATTATTACACTCAGGACACTCTACCACCTTTTCATATTCTCTTATATCTACCTTCTCTTAATACTTCCCTCTATCTTACCACAACCTTCTCACTTCTCCATCCTCACCCTCTATACTTCTAAATTTTGCCTATATATATATATCCAATAGTAAACATACACAATGTATAAACATCCCACACCATTTTGTATCCTACTTTTATTCACACTACTACTACTTCTTCCTCTAACCGTTGCCTACTTACTCACTTTCTATGAATACCCACTACATCTAGACCATCACTATCCTAATTAAGGAAACCAGTGCTCTTTCCCTTCCACTCTTCTTGAACCATGACAATATAACATCTTCAACCAACTACCTACTTGCAAAGTATCATAGAATACTACATATTAAATATAACACACTTAATCTCAGGAAAAATCCACTTCTATACAACAAATTCCCAAGCTATATAGGATTAATACTCTCAATAAAAGCTGGAGATATCCACCCTAACCCAGGCCCTACAAGAACTCCTAGTACTCTCCATAGCCAAAATCCCTACTCTAACAAATCTCTTACTAAAACATCTAACTCCCTACAAGTAGCCCATCTCAATATACATAGCATAAACAACAAAATACCTCAACTCCAAGCTCTAGTAGAAGTATATTCCTTTGATATCCTCTGCTTAACAGAAACATGGTTAAAACCTGCTTCCAAAGACAATGAAATCATTCCACCTGGATATAACATACTAAGACTCGACCGAATAGCCAAGAAAGGAGGAGGGGTAGCTATTCTATTTAAATAAGGCTTACAATTAACCACACACAACTGTAAAATACCTCTCAATTCCAATGCTGAAATCCTCATCTCCAAACTTCATATTAACAATGCCAAATCCATCTATATCATCTGCATGTATCTTCCTCCTGGTAATAACATTGACACCATGGAAAATACTCTTTGCTGGCTATCCCAATACTTGCCTCAAGAAACAATAATCCTAGGAGATATAAACATTGACTGGAACTGCTATTGTAGCAGCCTCCCTACAATCCACATTAACCTATATGTTTTTTCTCAAACTATTACATCCCCCACCAGGATCGATAAAGCTAACCAGAAAGGAAGAATATTAGACTGGATTCTCATTAACCATCACCCTCATAATTATGATTCAGGAACCCTCCCTGATGATATAAGTGACCACTTACTTACCTATATTATCAGGCACAAAACCCATACTCCCAATCTAATATCTGTCAAAAATATCAGATCCAAAAAGAACTTTCACCCTGAGCTATTTGAACAAGAACTAAGAGCTTGCAATTGGTCTCCATTAAAATACCTCCCTTTAGAAGAAGCCATCAATTACTTTAACTCTAACTTCCTCAGCATTCTCAACCAACATGCTCCAACCAGATTGATTAGAGTTACAACCAAGTCTGTCCCATGGCTTTCAAAAGTAACCAAACTGAAAATGCACCTTAGAAATAAACATTGGGCCAAATGGAGAATGACTAAAAACCCTGTTGACCAGCAAACCTTTAGACAGTTAAGAAATGACACTAAGAAAGCTATACTCTCTGATAAAAGAAATTACTACCAACAATTCCAACAAACTAATCAAAACAACCCTCAAAAATTCTGGACTAGCATTAATTAATTACTCCACCTAGGTCATTCCACCACACCTAACCCTCAAAATACTGACCATACTAATCCCATGAATACAGCCAATACAATTAATACCTTCTTTACTAATACTATCCAAACACTAGCTAGTCAGTTATCATCTAATAGCTTTACTCTGCCTTCTTATAACTCTACCTCACCCCCTCCTTTTCACTTGAAACCTGTACCAACTACATATATTCTAACCCTCATACAAAAACTAAAACCATGCTCTCCCTCAGCAGATCAACTACCTGCTGATTTCCTATGGCTATCAGCCAAAGCTATAGCTTATCCTATTTCCATTCTGATCAATAGGACTATTACTGAAGGTCACATACCTAGCTTATGGAAAGTCTCTCATATTATCCCCCTCCATAAAGGTGGACACTCCTATGAGCTCTCCAACTACTGCCCTATTGCCCTTCTTTCACCCTTGGCAAAGATCATGGAGAAATGTATCCATAGGTAATTACTTGACCACTTAACTCAAAATAACTTACTTTCCAGCTGTCAACATGGTTTCAGACCCTCACATAGCACCGCCACCACCCTTCTTTCCTTTACAGATTGCATAAACAAGAAACATAACCTTAATAACCTTTCTTCATCACTATTCATTGACCTGTCCAAAGCATGTGACATGGTCAATCATCAGATTCTCATCAACATACTCAAATCCCTATCTTTAGATGCACCGACCATAAAATAGTTCCATTCCTACCTAGACAAAAGACAACAGGCAGTAATTTGGCATAAGACTTTTTCTACCCTCCAACCATTTACGCTAGGTGTCCCTCAAGGGTCCATACTAAGACCTCTCCTCTTCTCAATATTTATTAACAACCTTCATCTAGCCATCCCCCAAGCCACATGCATACAATATGCTGATGACTCCACACTAATATGCTCAGCCAAATCCACACATGAACTCCTCTCTCTTACCCAGAAGACATTTAACGCAGTTGAACAATGGTTTACACAGCGTTGCCTTCTTTTGAACCCCAAAAAAACTAAACTCCTCCTCTTTAATCTGACTCACAAGTCCTTTCCATTTGATTTCTCAGTTGCATCCACTAATGGTACCAATATATCATCTGAGCCAACCACCAAACTATTGGGTATCACCATAGATAACAATCTGAACTTTGACACCCATATCAACAATACAATAAAAACTGTCAACAAAAAACTTGGCTCCCTCTATAGGATTAAACCTTACCTTTCCCCTACAGCTAGAACAACCATAGCTCACACTCATCTAATCTCTTCTCTATGCCTCACCTATTTTTACTAACCTTTCAAAAAATAACCTCAGCAAATTGGAAACCTCCTACAATAACATTGCTAGATTTGCAACAGGAAACCCTTACAGAACCCACCACTGCATAAATATAAAGCAGCTAGGAAGTCTTGAACTACAAAACATGATTCAATTCCATCAACTAACCTTTGCCCATAAAACTCTCTATAAACCATTCAGTACTCCTATTTTATCTACCCTCATCACTCCATATACAAATCTGAAATCACTATGTTCCTCACATAAAACTCTTCTACATACCTCTAAACCTAACAACAAGGCTGGTAAATCTCTTTTCTCTAATGCTGTTTGAAAAACCTGGAATCTTCTCCCCAGTAACCTTTCCTCTCTTCCCTCTCTATCACTCTTCAAAAAGCAGACTGAAACTCTACCTTACAACACACTGGCTGTGCCCCTGTACTAAACCTGACTAGGCATTTATCCATCTGATTAAACTTAGCTCTGCTTATCCCAGACTACTTATAAGCTATTATATATTCTATTATAGATTTTTTCGCTTCAACTACTCTGTGTCTAGATTTATTCTCTTAAACTACACTGTGTCTAGTCTCTCTAAATACAAAGTATTCTCTTATATAAAATTTTTATTAGGAAATGTTTTTGAATGGCTAACCATAGCTGAAATGTACCATGATCCTGTTTACTGAAATGCAACAAAATGTAATGAATGAGAGGAGTATCGGTAAATTTAGCTGCATTTGTAAAGGTCTCATATTATAAATGATATTGTGTTTTTTTTTGTGTTTGTTGGAGCTTTTCTCCTCGGGCCTCCACTATCCAATTGGACTAGCCCAGTCAACAAATGTAAAATAAAATAAATAAAAATAAAATAATCACCAAATTTGCATGTTTAAGCTTTTTCTCAGATCAGTTATATATGCTGCAAAAGTTTCACTAGGCTTTAGATCCCTTGTATAAAATAAGTGCCTTTCCATTGTAACATTTGTCTGGGGGTTACACATTTCTCTGAATTTATGTTTTAAGCACTCTGGGTCCTCCCTTGACTCAGCCTGTACAACAATATGATGCTTTCTCTCTCTCTGGTATAGATAGCAGGTAAATACACAAATGAATGTTCCCTTTGTATGACTTCTGATCCAGCTAAATTAAGTAGAATAAATGCCTTTATATCGTCATGTTTATCAGAAAATGCAGCGTGTATGAAAATGTCATACTCTTGCTCAAACACTCTCCAGCTCGTAACAATATTATTGTCAAATATAAGTGCACTGGGTTTTTGATATCCATCTGCCATGTTCACAAATTATGCACAAACACATTGAAAATATGGCCCTTGTAATTATGTATGAAAAAACTGTTCTGTGAACTTGTAATAACATTCAAATGCACAATAACTGTTTGAAATACTGTACTTTACAAAATATGCTCTGTAATGGCTGTACTTTTGCAAAATAGCTTTACTATAACACTGCACAAACATGCGGACACTTTATACACTTCTGATATCTCTGCTTAGTATGAAAAAAACATGCTTTGAGAAAATGCAGTCATTTCTGCTTATTTTATTCATTTTATACAATTCAAATTTTATTTTAAAAATTTTTCATAGTAATTTGAATATTTTATCAATATCGTACATATTGGTTTATGCAAATATCATTTAGAACATTTTGTACGTCATTTCATATATTATGGAAAAGAAATAGTGCTGAGCAAGTTTAATATCTGAAATTCATTTCTGACCTGTTTTGCAAATTCTGCACTATAGGGATGATGACTCACTGTTGTATATTTCTCAAGTTCTTAGCAAGTCAAGGCCTTAAGTTGTTTTAGCCATGCTGCCTCTGACTTCCTGCCCTTTAGACATGACGCTTCTGACACAATGTCACTTGTCTCGCTCTCACATGGATGACAAGCAGGTAGGGTATTTCATTTAGATGCTTTAATACACAGAAACACATCAGGATGGATAGCAGCATCATAAAATATAAACAAGCTGACTAACAGACAGACCTTACATACATACATGCTTACATCTCAATGGCTTACTACAAAATGGCAATCTAGCTTGCACGTGCTCAGTATTTATATACTTGTGCAAGCCCTCGGATAGCTTCTTAGAGGTACGTACACACACATTGATCTACACTACCCACTGGTCTAAGTTACTCTTGAAATGGGTTAGTGAATAGCTCTGCTTGATGTGGGTGAGTAGCCTGTTCCAAAGAATGGGTAGTCTGTGAGACAAATACCTGCTCTCCACACATTCTGTTTATGTTGCAAATGAAATTTATGTTTCAAAATCAGGCAATACTAATGCAGACTGTAGTAGGAGACTGAGTACAGGGATAGGGCTTTCAGTAATGTGGCTTGGGTGGGGTGAGAGAGAGATAATTGCCCTGCGTGCAAGATGTTATGGGAGCAATCAGCCGATCCTGACCCTTCTTTAATACAATACCAGCTTTTGAAACTTGGTATTGCATTTGCAGTCAAGCCATAGTGATCTATGTATGATCTAAACTGTAGGAAACTGCAGTTTGCTACAAAATAAAAGTAAACATTTTTTTCCTTTTTTTTTTTTTATCTAAACCTGAGAGTTGTAGCACTCCATGTAGGTATGGTATAACTGTAGCAACTGTTTGCTACAGTTTAAAAATCAGAAGAATTTTTTTTTTCTTAACTAAAACATGAGTTCTGTACTGCACCATACAGTCAGGGAATAAACTATAACAAGTGTGGCCAGGTTGCTGTCTACATGCATTCTCAAATCCATGACCATTGGGTCAGCTGTTAGTGATGCATAATTAATGTGGTAGTTTTCAGGGTAGCTGTCTTCCCAAAGGATACTATTATGCACTTCTTAGTATTGCATTTTAGACCATGGCTCTTGCACTAAATATTAGCACATTTCACGACTTCTTTGAGGGTATTTGCTGCCTAGTTTGCAACCATCTATGACCTTGGTCAGCTAGAGGCCATTGATGTTGGCTTTGTCTTCAGAGAAATAATCATCAGAAATGAGCAGCCCCAGGACTGAGTCTTCAGGAACATCCAGTGTGTGACATAGGGGCTTATACCTGATTCCATGAGTTTGTCTACAATGCCCGAGTAGGTTATTGTGCTGAATGCTTTGGCCAGTTCAAGCTGGGCAGTGTGCACCATTTTGCCTTCTTCCATTAGTTTGGTGACCTTCTGCAAGACGTCCACCCCACTGAGTAGGCATGAGCTGTCCTAGATGAAACCAAACTGAGTTGGTAACTGTGTATGAAGGTTTTCCCAAGTCACTGTTTATTGTTTCCATGATAATTCTTTCCACAGCTTTACACATGAGACTACTCAGACTTATGGGTCCATAGTTAACTGGGTCGATAGATGGCCTGCCCTTGTGCAGAGGGATGAGAATTGCAGTCTTCTATTTGCTAGGCATAAAGTCTGTCTGGTTGCTGTGTTTAAATAGTGATACTAGTTGACTTGATCAGTCATGTTTCATGCTATTAAGGAGACATTCTGGGATGTTATCAGAGTCCATTGACACACTGTTATTGGCCTTGAGTATCACATTGAAAACCTGATCCCTAGTGATAGATGGGACTGTTATGGTTGAGGGCATTTCCTGAGGGGTGTGATGGAGAGAAGAAAAGGGCTAAAATTGTAGATAAATTTGTTGGCAGTAGATTTACTATATCTTCCAGCTCAGTATAGGTGGGTCCATTTACAATTAGTTTAGCACATTGCTGTGTATTGCCTCTGAGGTTATAGACATAGCTGAAGAATGCCTTGTGATTGTCCTTGATCTAGGATGCTATTCATACCTCAGATGTGGCACTGGTACATGTTTTTTTAGCTGGCTGAGTTGCTTGTTTAGATTGAGGGAGTTTTTATCTTGCTGGGCATTTACCATCATAATTTTTGTCATGACTTTCTTCCTTTTGTTATACAACCTATTGTTAGGATTCCACCAAAGTGGCTTGTTTTATGAGTTACTTCTATGCTTATTTTGAGTTGGTAAAACTGTGTCTGTGTAGCAATTAGTATGATTGTACAGGGTTTCTGTGAACAATTCTGCATAATCAATGATGTTGTCAGGGTTTAGGGAAGCTTGAAATTTTGATGGGGTGTCACATAATAGTAGGAAGTTTGCTATAATAATGTGGACATGAAGAAGCATAAGTGTGTCATATTGTTTAACAAGCCTTGAGGTGTGATTGTTTTTATATAAAGTGAGACGCCATCTTTTGTTCTCTCTGGTCTCTATGGTTTTAAGCCATGTCTCAGTAACTGCATAGACCTCTACTTTCTACAGGAAGAAGAGAGCTTGCAGGGAGTGGATTTTCTTGTTTAGAATGCTGACACTGATCAGTAACACCTTTAGATTTTCATAGGTTGTTTTGCTACATCACAAGGTTTTAATCAATATTTGAAGGCCTAGAGGGGACAGATGCAGGCCATCCCTGGCAAAACTATGTGGACTGTCAGCCATATCCTCCAAGGCCGATAAACATATTACCACCTTAGAACGACAACAAAAACTAAGTCAGTTGTTAAATTAAATTATCTTCTGTTCACATTATGGCATCATCCTTGGAGAAAATAAAATGTTGTTAAATGCAAGGCTCACACTGGCCTGGGACACATAGTCTGAGATCTCTATCACGCCAACCTTCATATAGTCCAGGGAAGCACATCACAGGTCATTTACACCCACATGGATTATGACTGACTTATTCTGGTACTTATGGTTAAACACCCTGAGTGCATACGTGATCTGGCTGATCCTGGTCCCTGATAGCTGATCCTGGTCCCTGATAGGCAACTGATAGTGACACTCTGCTTAGTTAGTCTGGTAAGTAGGGCATATGTGTTGTGTATTTTATAATGGTTCTACTACAACCAAAATATTGGGGGGGTGTATTGTTTTTGCCTTATGAGCTTAGAAGTTAAGATGCCATGAGAAGTAGCTGTATTTGTCATTGTGGATATTGTTTTGGTGAAGTGATTTTTGAGATTGCTGTTAAAAGAGCAACATATGGAGACCAACATGTGTGTGTGTGCGTGTGTGTGTGTTGTAGTGGATAAAAGACACTGAAGGCATATTTCACAAGTTCATTGCACTTTATATACAGCTGCAAAAATGAAATGAACCAAAACTTCACTGCTAAGCAAGAAAACATAAACATATTACAATTAAATAGTCTCCAGGTCCAGCAAAAACTTTCAAAAAATTTTTGTTAAAATCTAAGTATATCTTCATTTGGATCTCCCAGTATTATTTCTGTTGCTCCCGGTCCTCTGACATGCAAAAATTTCACAATGTAAAGATTTAAGTGCGAGATACCTAAACGCTAATGGCAAGTCTGGTACTAATGAAAAATAGATAATAAGGTGCACCTGTCTTTTGTAATATGGCCGTACCCTCCACCCATTGCCACATATGTAGGGATATATCCTTATGACCCTATGCCTCAGTGCTCTCTTATTTCATAACATGGAGTCAATGCTTCACTGTCCGTAGCTGACTAAGCAGTGTGATGTTGTACTGATTTCTTTTTTACTTGTTTTGAGTTGTTTTCTAATAAATTTTTTCGAAGGTAATTTTTAAAGTACCATGTTAAGACTATATACTGAATCTGTACTAAAATTGCCCTGAATAGTATAGTTGACTTTTGTGCAAAACTGTTTGTCTGCATTTATTAGTTTCTGAAAATCTTTTTGTGATATATTCACCTGGGCTGTGCCTAAAACTAATTCACTAATTGGTGCAATACCGTGGTAAACACATTTAAATAAATGAGTCACAATACTTCTGGTCACTGTTTTAAAGACATGCACATGTAATTATATACATTATAATTGGTACTGTCATTGCACAGATCCCACTCTAATGGCAGTTTTATCACTTGCTCTGAATCTCTTCTTCAGCGGGAAATCTGATGATGATATTGCCCCACTTCTTATACAATTGCCTTCAGTAAATGTAGTTAGAATTACTGTCTTTTGCAAAAATTAGAGGCCTGCTTATGATCTGGTGTTCTCTTGCCTGTAACTTTCTGTTTTTTTAATATTTTCCCACCATCTCAGTGCTATCATATCTTGTAACCTCATCACAAATACGATAGCAGTCATTTTTTCCAGCCATGCATGTGTGATCACTCTGAAATTTGCTTTTTAGTCTGATGGTGCACGATATCAAATTTTGAAATACAACTATTGAATATTTCTAAACTTTTCAAACTGCATTTATTTCATGTAGGACACCTACATATCTATCATGATACAGGACAATGTGAACTGTAATATAAGGTGAATTAATTTCTTCACATCACTTCAAGGATGTACCAACTGTAATGTATAAATGAATACCAGACCTATATTTCATATTCAGAAAAGGATATTTTTTCAGTATGCATACATCACATTTCTCCCATCATGTGCACACTTTAATAATTTTGTTTCTTGAGAATATTTATGACAAGAGTATAAAGAAATACTTAACATTTTACATAGGCTGCTGGATCCCAGCTATTATCTCCAAGCACTTACTTGGTCAAAAGTAGCTTCTGAATTTTAATGTAAAACATTTCTTTGGTCCTAAAAGTTGGATGTCTCTGCTGCAGTTACTTTTCTGGTCATAATAAATGCCACTTGTAACTGATATTTTGTTTCTTCTTTCCTAAACTGTAGATTATAATTAGCCAAGTTTGAGAAAAGTTTAATAGTTTCAGCCAGTGCAAAGAAAGGTCAGACTCAACCATTCTGCTTAGTTCTTACTATGAAAGTAGAATAGCATATCACAATTATTTAAATTCTGTGTCACTGATATTGCCTCAGGAGACCAAATATTAGAAAACAGATGCAATTTCAGTTCACATGGCAAAGATTATTATATGTTTAGAAACTGGAAGGGGTGACCTCTCAGGATGGAAGCAGAGCTGAATCATCTTAAAATGGGGCCATAGCCAGGGTAATAGATTGGGCCACCTAGAACAGCCTCTCCTGCAGTGACCCCCCCCCCCCCACAGCAGCCCCCTCCCCAGCTATTCTTGTCTATTTCTCTCCAGTTAACATAAACACTGTTCATACCTGTCGGTGTGCATACTGCTTTCTTATTTACTTCTGCAATGATTACAGATATTGAAACAGAATAATAGCACAAACATTGATAGCCATTTGCTAAACAAACAATACAGTCTCACAATGAAAACAGACTCTGCCCTTGAAACTCACATTCATTGAAGCGGCATTAAAACCCACATTCAAAGAAAATGCATCAGGCCAGTGCAGGATTAAGTTTACCTTTGGGCTGTTCTCAAACCATAGGCTCCTTGCATACATTTTTAGGGCCATACATACATGTATGTGTTCTTTGATAAATCTTCCTGATTGTATTAAATTATATTCCTTGTATGATACAGCACCACTTATTAGAGTGTGCTTTAAATTTGTAGTTTTGAACATTTTTCCAGTAAGCAATGAAACCAAATGTATAAACCAATAATGATGACAAAACTACCCATTTCAGAAAATGTCAACCATAAAAAGCCAATCAGACGTCTGTCATTAGAATCCACCAATATGAGTCAATAATTACAATCTTTGCAGAAGTAAAAGTCATCCAAATCATTCCACATTACAAGATCTGTAACTAATAAAGAGGTTGCTAAAGGCGCGCAACTTTACAATTCAGTGTTTCATCTACAAATGTAGTGCATGCTGCCCTTGAAGAATTAATTGCTTATGTTGCATTAAATAAAATTGGTAAACTGGTAATATTGTGATAGGTTATGAGTGACAAATCAACAGCAAATTCATAGTTACTAGGCATCCTGTACAAACGAAGATACACTCAGAAGTGCAGAACCCCTATCCTCCCTTAAAATGCACCAAATAATCAGTAATCAAAAGGGGACTGCAATATCAGCACTCCTTCTACATGGTGTGGGAGTCCAATCCACAGCTTCTGCCCCAGAGTTAATTATGCTACTAACATTGCTTTCAGATTATACAGCAAGAATAGTGACAGCCATTTGCTAAACAAAAGTTAGTTGCATGTTGAAAACAGACTTAGCATAAGCAGCAGCAAACTTCTCTTCCTTTGAAACTCACAATTCCATAAAAATGCACTGAAACGCATAATTCCCTGAAAATGTGCTGCAACTCTAATTCACAATTCTGTCTGCAGTTTGGTAGTTGGTATAGAGGATTCAGGCTCTTATCTCCACCGAAGCTAACAATTTCTTCAGCAGTTTGGTAACTGGTTTAGAGAATTCAACCTCTTGTCTC
>NC_056745.1:998826356-998933856 GCF_019279795.1 Protopterus annectens | reverse complement strand
TTCCAGGCTTGTGAGCAACCCTAACAGGTAGTAGTATATGTGAAGGTATACTAGTTTCAGAATATCCAAGGAGCTAAATTGGTAGAGTTATGGCTATATATGTAATAGGATCTGGGTTCGGATCCATAGCAGGCAGAATATGTCTGTAATGTGATGCACTATTTTTCTATAATTTAATAACAAAATTGTAAAATATGGCACTGCTACTCTCTGCTGAGCACTGAAGAAACCTGTTAACAGCTGCTAATGTTTTTGTGGTGCAAAACTTTGCAAAACCCATGGTTGTATGAGTTTATGTGCTGCTTAGCTCTGCTTTGCTGGTTTGTATGATGCTAAGCAACATGGTGCTTTTTTGAGTGTTTCTCAATAATGAGTAAGGGTTGGAAAACAGCTTATATTATACTCCATAGGTGGTATTTCTGCAGTAGTCATTGGAGTTCAATCAGCTGTTAGTATGGCTGGTGGTGTTAGTGAAGGTGTGCGTTTTTGCAGCAGAGGTGGGGCATTCAGGAGTTCAGGGTTATCATTGGGTTCCTTGTAAAAAGCATGATGCTAGGCTGCTGCAGGGTAGTTTCCAGGGCTCAGAGTGAAATGTAGAGGCCTGGGACCATTTGTCTAGAGAACTCAAGAGTGTTACCGGTATCCCTGAAGAGGTTAACAGTGTCATCACCACCATGATGAACTGAAAAGGAGAAATAGGGGAACCTTGGACACCTGGGTCCAAGAAGCGAGACCAGCTAATACCCAACAAGTACATAAGTATATTTTCCACTGTCTAAAATGCAAGCTGAATGCCTGCAAGACTGGTATGCATAATGATGTGTTTCTATCCCAACAGCTGCAGCTGAGAGGGCTCGCAATGTTGAGTCCCATGCTGGGTGCCTGGCCAGGTTGTGCCTTGCGCATGGTAAATATGGATTTAGTATGCCAACTGTAGTGCAATAAGCAAGAAAGAGTAAAGCATTTACTGCAATAAAGTATACACAAGAAAAAAACTTCAGTGCAATAAATGGGCAGTTAGAGCTGTAGAGTTATAGTGCAAGAAATAAACAATAAGAACTGTATGTCAATAAAACACTGACAATGCCAATAACAGTAAGGAAAATGTTGTTCAGCAGGATTGTGCTGTTAAAAACATTGCAGTAGAGCTGCATGTATTGATTGTCTATGGTTAGGTTTCTGCAGTCAAATGTAACACTGTAATAGCTGTAGCCTGCAAATCTTGTGGCCTGCAAACTGTATTGCTTAACTCATAGTACTGTCCAAGGCTGTCTCCAGGCCAATATGCATCACATAATGCTCTCTCTTTCTCAAACATCAGGTAATAAAGGTATATGAGTGAAGTAGCCTAGTCAATTGTCAGATATTGTGCGTGAACTTCACGGATATTTCAAAGTACTAACAATAAAATGTGTTCACTAGCATTGTTGATTCTAAAATAAAGTTTCTTAATATACACAATATGCTTGTATTCCATGCATGTGTGCTCTACTGTAACTGCAGTCTAGTATAACACTGCAATAGTATGAGAATGTCAGAGGTATGTCCTGTAACTTGTATTGCTCAATTCATAGTATAGTTCCAGGTGATTTCAAGGAAAGTATTAGTCATTCAATAATCAGCTGTGACTCAGTAGCTCAGTCTGTTAAATGCTTTGTATACAGTACATTTTGCCACACACACTCCTGGGTACGAATCCAGTGGTATGCAGCACAAAATTCAGTATCAGTCACATAATGCTCACATTTTCTTTCTCACCAGGAACACAACAAATATATGGGTGAAGTAGCCCATATTATGAGCAGATATTTGCTTAGATTTCGCAGACTGTTAACATTAGTACCAAGAATGTCCAATATTACCAGTCTGCTCTAAACTCATCACAAAACAACCCCAAGCAATTCTGGTGCTCCATAAACTTCATGCCCCACCCGGGTAAGGTTGACACCCCCAACCTACCTATCTCGCTTCCTCCAGTAGTATTGCTGCCTCATTCAAAAAAACACTTTACTGAATCCATTCTGTCTCTGGCCAAGCAACACAAGCCCACCCCACCCTCCCCACATAAAACCCAAATACTCTTTCCACTCTCTTTTCTTTTTCTCTCATGCCCACCTTCACAATAAAAAAAAACTTAAACCTACAAAACTTGCTGCTGAAAATCTTCCCTGTGATTACCTGAAAATGGCAGCCAATGCCCTAGCATACCCAGTCTCTGTCTTAATAAACTGATCTTATTAGAATGCTGTGTCCCTTCACTTTGGAAAATATCCCACATAATACCACTCCATAAAGTGGCTCCTCCACTGAAATCTCCAACTACTGCCCCATAGCCATCCTTTCTTCACTATCCAAAATACTTGAGAAATTCATTCACTCTCAAGTTCTAGACTATTTACAAACTAATAACCTTCTCTCCAATACACAACATGGCTTTGAGCCATTCCATAGTACTACCGCAGCCTTACTCTTTTCACTAACACTATCCTTCAACACAAAAACAATGGCCTGTTCTCTTCTGCCACATTCCTGGATCTGTCCAAGGCTTTTGATATGGTGTCACACAAACTACTACTCTCTGTTCTTGATAACCCCTCCTGTTCTCAATCAGATAACAAACTGGTTTCACAGCTATCTAGATGGCCACCAACAATCTGTTGTGTGGCATAATGACCTATCACCTTGACTTTCTGTCACACTTGTGTCCCCCAAGGCTCCACAGCCATCAAGCAGGCCACTCTAATACAGTATGCAGATGACTCAGCTCTTATCTGCTCAGCCCCAACTATACCAGAACTTCAAAAAATTACACAGGAAGCCTTTTCCTCTGTTGAAAACTGGCTATCCAGAAGGGGCAGAGCCTGAATGGCTAACTGAAAGCAGCAGTATTTTAAAGCTCCATATAACTAGTTAAATAAGGCAGGAAAAATATTCTCTTTTTTTTCCTCAAAGGATAAAATATTATAGCTAAAGGAATAATTTACATAATTAGAAATGTTGGTGAAGTTTTGCAAATAATTTCCTGTCAAAAAGCTTGGAGATGTATTCACTTGTTAAAATGAGCAGCTCAATGAATTCTCACCAGGATGCTGCCTTAAAGAAGGAAATACAGCAGATGACATCTACCCTGCAGGAGTTGTCTTTGAAGATGGATGATTTTAAAGAGAACCTAGAAAATCTTAAAACAAGCAGTCAAAAACAGGCTGATACCCTCAAGGAAATGCTACAACACCAGACAAGGATAACAGGAATAGAGGTTTCTCTAAATGACTTATAAAGCAGACTTAAGGAAGAGGAAACACAGAAAGAACTGCTTCTTAAACAAAACACTTGGTTGGTTAATAAAGTAGATGACTTGGAAAATAGGGAGAGGAGAAATAAATCAGGATTTTCGAATTACCTGAAAACACAGAAGGTGATGATATTATTTCTTTTTTATCAAGCTGGATCCCTGACTTTTTAAATTTAAAAGGAATTTCCTTTTATATTAAAAGGGTGCACAGAGCTCTTGGGAAACCTGGCACTAACTCAAACTCTTCTCCTAGGTCAATAAGTATCAAATTTCTGTCATACTTGGATAAGGAACTTATTTTAAGATCTGCTTGTAGGAAGGCACCTCTAAAATATAAACAGAGCCTGATAAGATTTGATAATGACTATTCATCTAGAATAATGGAACAAAGGAAAAAAGTGTGACAATGATAATGTTTCTGAAACAAAATAACATCAAGGCACAACTTGCATATCCAGCTAAGATAAGAATACTGTATGCCAATGAGATGAGGACTTTTATTGACTTAGAGGAAGCCTCTTCATTTATTATAACTAATAATGTGATTACTTTACCAGAAAATATGGACTGGATATCATCTTCTCTCAAGAGAACAAAAGAAACAAATGTCTGGACAGACGTCAAAAAGAAGAAGCAAGGGGTGTGGCTAGCATGAGTACTGTGTAGCAGCAGAATTCAGCAGCTCCACTGAAGATAATTTTCTTTACTGGATTTTTGTCCTTTAACCAAGGAAACTTAGATTTTTTTCTATACAGTATCTTAGATCTAAACTTCTTTTACAAGAAAATTAAAAAAAAAAAAAAAAAAAATGAAAGTGGACAAATTTTCCAGTCAAAAATCTACTTGGAAAAATCACAATTCATCTGAAGAGAATTCCAACATGAGTCACTCTAAGACAGGCAGTCAGAACTCCAGTATGAAAAGAGACTTACAAACTCTAATATCCAACATTCAGGACTTAACTACAAAAATTGACAAAATTGACTCAAAAATAGACAGCTTTAAAGAAAAAGCCACTAAACAAATTGAACTACTACATGATGATGTAAAGCTACAGAAATTCCAAATATCCAATATAGAGGAATCCTTAAATGACATGGATTGCAGAATTCTGGAGAATGAAAACAATACTGAATTTCTACTTAAACAAAATACCAAGTTACAAAGCAAGTTGGATGATCTTGAAAATAGATCCCGTCAAAACAATCTAAGGATTTTTGGACTTCCTGGAAAATATTGAGGGCAATAACATGGCTACTTTCCTTAACACCTGGATACCTAAAACACTTGACTTACCAGAAGCTTTGTCTTTTGGAATAGAAAGAGCACATCAAGCACTAACTGCAGTAAACAGCACTAACAGAAAGCAACCCAGATCAGTTATTGTTAAATTCTTGTCTTCATCTGATAAAGAATTGGTATTAAAGACAGCTTGGTCTAAGTCTCCACTAAAATACAATGATTCAATAATCCATTTTGACAATGACTACTCTACACAGGTCATTACCAAGAAGAAAGTATTTTTACCATTGATTAAAGAACTAAAGAAAATACAAATAAAGACTCACCTTTTGTTTCCTGCGAGGTTGAAAGTCTTCCTTTCAGAGGGTCCCAAGATGTTTGATGATCTGGATTCTGCACTGTCCTTTGTTAAAAATCATAAAATACTGGAATAATTAGAAGAAATGGAATGGGCTAATTTATCTCTTAAAAGATTGGCATCTAATTCCACATTGAAAAGTAATGAAAAACAAAAGAGACTGAAAAGTAAATGAACATAAGACATTCTTTTCTAATACAATGTCTTGTTGTTTTGGACTTTAAACTGTTAGCAAATCTATACAGTTATAATCTATTTACAAGGTAAGCACATCTTTCCATCTGTTATGTTAAGCATATATAAGGTTTACATCTATATCAACATTTTAATATTAATCATTATATTGCTGCATATAAATTCTCTTTCTCACAGATAAACATTATTATTCATCTGCTATTAGCAATCACTACTACCCTTATAGTATAAATCAAAACAGTATGGTATTTTCTCAAAATATAGTAATAACTTAATTATTAAGGGTCTTAATATATGATTTAACTTGATATAGCCAAAATACAGTTAAATATGCATATAACAGCTTTTATAAGACACCTCTAATACATTAATAACATCAAGACAAAACATGTTATGTATAATTAACTAATCCCCTATATACAGTGTCTTTTTCAGATATAAATTAAAGATAGAACATTTGTTATGGCTTTTAATAGACAAGCACATATTTGGGAAGTGCTATCTGTATGTGTTTGGGAAGTGCTATATGTGTATGTTTTTTTTTGGGGGTCTAAAGATTTAAAAAGAAATGTTATGACTATGGTTCTGATGTGTGTAGATTATTCTTAATATCATTTCAAATGCATTGGTTAACTTGTTCTATGGAATTGGTCATACATACTTTACACACTGTAATCTGCTTGGTTTGGGCTCTTGAGGCTCATACTGTTATTTTTCCTGTAAAGAGAAGGGCAGGGGAAGAAAAAAAAGGCTTGTTAACATTTTAAACTGATTGTCCCGTGGATTACATATAAGAAACTATTTCACTCAATAATTACCTCGCGACGATCATCCGCAAGATTCAGCCGTTCCTGGACCCTGTTACCAGCTAAGACATCTTCTCCTTAACATTTTCGCACATTCTCGGATGTGCGAAGCACCCAGATGATGTCAGCGCTAATGGACAAGTGCATACAGGAAGTGGAAAGCTCGGCAGAAGCCGAGAAGTGATTGATTTGTGTATTCCGTGTCATCGTACATAATATGATTCTTGAGATGGCAACATATCAAATGCAATGTTATATAATTAGCTGCTGCTGTTTTATTAGTAATTTATAAGCCTGCAACTTTTATGCTATGAATATAAAGTGTGTTAAAAACCTACATGACATAAAATGAGTAATGCAATATTTTGTACAGAAAAGAGACAAATCTTAACTTCACAGTCTGTATGTGTTTGAGTCCAAGTGTGTATGGGTTTACAAGAGTGTGTGATTGTATGAATGTGGGTGAGTGTGAGCAAGTGTGCATATGAGTTACTGCTTTTGCAGAACTGACTTTCTTATTTTATAGTGTTCTACCTAAAATGCATAAAAGTACTATAATATAGCACATATATGAACAAATTTTCCACTTCTGCTCCAGTTTATTTTATCAGTTTTTCCCCACTGCCTGAAACACATTCTCTTACACAAAAAATGTTTGCTTGTGGATTAAATTCCTGACTTTCATACCTTCTTTTATAGAATCCTGGCTTTTTCTCAGTTTCCCCCATTCCTTATAATGTTTTTTGATTTATTGGTAAATCGCTGAGGATTTCGGAGAAGTTTGTGAAGCTGGACATTAGTGTTTCATACTTCTTACAGCCTAAAAACTGTATGCTGATGCAAAACATGGTGCTTTATTAACTTGTGTAACTTAATTAGAGTAATATTTAAACATTTTCCCTGATTTTACTGCCATTGTTTTTCCTATGCCTAGAATTCATGAGCAAAGATGCTGAGAGGTTTACAGAGAAGTTAAGATTTATACAGAAAACAATACCTATTGACAGCACTGGATTTTGCAAAATGTATCTCAATTTTGTCTTACATCTTTTACCCTGCCCCTGATTTTTCTCATAAATCACAGACAAAACAAATCAATAGTACAGTTTTACACTTATTGCCAAACAAATTTGTGATGACTCAAACCTGTGGCTCTATTAACGTTTAAGTGAAGTATAGTAATAGCTATACATTGGTCCTGATTTGCCACTTCCCATTATTTTCAGCTATATCCAGAATTCCTGAGGAAAGAAGTAGGAGCTATGGGAAATAATGCCATTATGGTGGGAATAGCTGAAATAATACTTTCACATACATGACACTGGGGGGTGAGCTCTCCCGGGGCATAGCCCATGATGTATAGGAGAAGCAAGGTAAAGAAGTTCAATAACTGGAGAAGGTGTTTTCCATTTTCTTTCTGTCAGACTCTTAAAAACTGCTTATACTACATTGTTCCATTTTTAAGTAATTGTGATATTGCTTGTCAATTCATCCAAAGCAGCTGTGTGATTTCTTTGCCTATGTGAATATTTTGATTGGAGGGATTTGTGTACAGTGTGTGCAGATGCCTGAAAAGAGCAGATACAAATTCTGAAGCAGAGAGTAAAACACAGAGGCCCAAGGGGAATGTTGAGTGCTAGGCTGTACTTCATTGGGATTTTCCTGTAAAGCTACATTCAGGAGTGATCAGCCAACTGAAGTTTGATATTGACACTTAAAAAAACTTTACTAAAGTAGAACAGTGGATTTGGTAATCCATGTTTAGCTTATGAATGCCTATTGTTTTCTGGTGAATCATACATTTCTGAGACAATAAGCATACCTGTTTATAATACCTTTATGCTTTTACACAGACTTTAGAGGAATTGTAAATTGTAAATCAATGCAGGGAAGGCTAGACAACATTCCAAAACATCCATTATGGTCAGTGAGACTTGAGCTATTTTACTGTTACTAGATACAATAAAATGCTAATGTCCAGCAAGAAACCAACTGTACATCATCAAAGCAGAGATAATAGATGCTGGTAGAAAGGTAACATTGCACGTTTCATTTTATATATAGCATTCACTAATCTAAATATTTTCTATTTTTTAAGATTTTTTTTTTCTTTTTCTTATCTGCACCAATACCTAGAGGTTTTTGCATGCATCCACTCATCGATCCATTCATCTGTTAAGCATCTGTGTTTTTGGAAAATACATTTACGTAAGTATACTTTTTATCTCTAAATGTAATATTCCTTCTGCAAAGTATGTTGGTCACCCGGATCCTATTTTAAAGGTTTATTTTAGATATACTAGATTTCTTTTACATAAGAAATGACTA
Organism: Protopterus annectens; assembly: GCF_019279795.1. Classification (NCBI taxonomy): domain Eukaryota; kingdom Metazoa; phylum Chordata; order Ceratodontiformes; family Protopteridae; genus Protopterus; species Protopterus annectens. The sequence continues at coordinate 998,925,635 of NC_056745.1, read as the reverse complement.
TTAGTTAATGAGAGCTGACCTCTTGATGCTTGTGTTATGGTATACATGGACAGATGAACATAAAGTGATTTGTGGGACTGACTGTTGTGTTACTTAAAACTTGAGTATGTGTGGACAGTAATATACTTATTAGTACATTTAGTACATTTGCATTGTCATGGCAACAGAAAACAACTGTGGCAGTTTCTATGCACTTTGTGAATCCACAAAGTGCATTTAGCCTCGCAGATAAATAACAAAAAAGTAATGTTGTTTAGCTATTAAATTGAATTACAATCTAAGGAAGGGTAAATTGTTAACTTAATGGAACAACTTGTAAATACTTTATAAATTACTCATATTGGACTACACATTCCTGGAAGCTCAACTGAAATGTCCCCAAATTACTTGTGAGTTTACTAAAGTGATGTTAGTCACTGACTTGTTTAATGGATTGCAAGTCATGTACAAGACGGACTACTGAATGTTATTCCTGTTTACCTATGTTTGCTGAATTTTTTAATTAGTACTGATTTAAAATAAGGGAAAGAAAGGGAAGGGAAATTTCTGTTTTTGGTCAAGGGAGGAGAGGCTTAAGAGTATTCTAACTTCCCTGAGAACTCTCTAAGATGCTCTAAACACTATTTAATACTTACCTAAGGTAAGTCTTGATTACCATATGGGTACCTACACATTCATTCTAGACCTGATGTGATTACCCATTCTGGAAACAGGAGGTGCCCTATGCAGGGTTAGAACTGTCAGAGTGTTCATAGTTCATTCTTAGACTCTGCTTTGTAAATCTATAAATATGTAAAAGCACTGCACACTAGAATGTAGGGCACCTCTACTCAGCATCAGGATACCACAGATAAGCCATATCTTTTCATAAGTGTAAGTTGAAGTTGGTGAGCTGAAGAGTGGGAAAGTAAAGGAAGACAGTACACCTACAGTAAATTCATATTTTATTGGTAACCACTCATTGTCTCCTACAGAGTCCTTTTAGTCAAATTATTTTAGTAATAATCTATTTGTTGTTGGCTTATTTAGTGTATGCTCCTCTGTTGCATTTAATTTATCTGAAATGACATATCTGACATGTTTGGGATCTCTTAAGGGTAACAAAATACTGGATATTTTCTAAGTTAACATAATAATTGTTTACACTACTAACATTCCATCCTGGTATATAAAATACTATAGAATAATAATAGAATAATATAGAATTTCATATCTCCTTTTAAGAAAATTCTCCATATAATAAGTTAACATATGGAGCTCAGTTGATATTGGTTAAAGGTATAAGTGATAATCCAATAGATCTATCTTTATCTACTGGATTAGGAATGACTTTCATTCCATGTTTAATGGGAAATTCATATTTACTTGTATTTGATACTTTAGAATTAATGTTTTATAGAAGTACTTTTTAAAGCCTGAACAGAATTTTGTCCTACTTGTATTTAAAGAAGAAAGAACATTAAATTACAGTCTCAAGTTTACACACATAAAAATAACATTCAGTGTTATCAGAGAATATGGTATGACAACTATAATCAAAATAATAAAAAAAAGAAGCAAAATGTTTCTTCCAACAATAACTTGAAATGGATTTAACATTCGTATCATTAAATACCAATGGCTTAAATAATGCAAATAAAAGATCAAACTTGCTAAAATATTTAAATCTAAATAAGGCACAAGTAGTATTTCTCCAAAAAATGCATTTTTAGACTAATGATAGCTTTATTTGGAACCCTATGGACTATACAGTCTTAGCTCAATCCTTCTATAGAACAAAGACAAAAGGAGTATCAATTATCTGGAAGAAAAACAATCACTCCAAAAGTTATTTATACAAATGAAGACAAAGAAGGTCGACTAACGTTTGTTATAATTAAATTTAATAAAAGAATATGGACCTTAGCTAATCTATATTGGTTCCCAGGAAATGGAGCAGGAACGGTTAAAAATCACCTAGATTTTATTTCCAACAATTATAAAATAAACCTTATACTGGGAGGAGACTTTAATTGTGCCTTAGAAGCTTTTGAAACCACCAAGAAGTCTTTTCACATAGCAACTATTTAAACATCCTTAAGATGGATTGATTAATTTCATTTAATATACACTTTTAAAGTAAAAGATGATAAATCCTTATTATTTTTCCATAAAGACCATAGATTTGGAACACAAACCAGAATAGACAAATTATTCATAGTTCAAGATTTGCAAACAAAAATCCTCAACTTCTCAATAGTTCCATGCCCCTTCTCAGATCATAACTCTCTGATAATGAAGCTCTAAATAGAGTTTAAACCTTTAATCCTCTCAATTAAAATTCCATCATATATCACAAAAATTAAAGAATTCAGACCCTGGATGTTGTCAGAACTACAATTATTTCTTGAAATTAATAATACAACAGAAATCGGAGTCATGGTTTGGGATGCATTAAAAGCATATTTATTTGGTAAGACCCTTAGCTGGTACAAAAACAAAGTTAGAGATTGAGAATCTGAATCATTAGACTTGCAAACCAGACTCTTGACAGCAAAATCTAAAAAAAAAAAATCAGAATTGTCCAGAAGTCAAAAAAGAAGTAGAGAAATTAAATAAAAATATAATGAAATTCTAACGCACAAAACTTGTCTAGCCTTGGAAAAATTAAAAATAAACTCATTAGCCACCTCCCCCAGATATCTACATAACTTATCTACAAGAATTAAAATACAATCTAAAGCAAATAACATTGGTAGTATATACCATGAAAAGAAAGGGAAAAAAGTATCAGATATAGAGAACATCCTTGAAGCATTTTGGTTCCATTATATGGAACACTTCAAAAAAGAAGATTTAGATACCAACCAAATAAACTTAGATACAAACCTTATCGATATAAAATAATTCCCAAAAACTTAAAACTAGACCTACAAAAACTTATATCCTACAAAGAAATTGTTGACAAGATAAAAGAAAGTAAATCTAACAAAGCTCCAGAGATAGATGGTATAATTACGGAACTTTACAAACTCTTCCCCTCAACAGTAATCTCCCTTTTTTATAAAACATTGCTAGAAGTCCAGTTAGAAGCAAAAATACCACCCTCATGGAAATATTCTCTCATAGCACCAATTCTAAAAGATAATAAACCATCAGGCCTTTGCACCTCATACAGACCTATATCATTACTGAATAATGATTACAAAATATTCATGTCAATCCTAGCTAACAGAATGAATATCCCACTTTCAAAGACAATTAATAATGATCAAACTGTTTTTTTATCTAACAGGCACACACATGATAATATTAAAAGAATACTTACTCTTATAGATTATGTAAATAAAGAAGATAGAGAAACACTTGTAATCAGATTAGACATAGAAAAAGCCTTTGATTCCCTCAACTGGGAATATCTATTTAAAACTTTAGCATTATTTGAATTTCCTGCTCCCTTCATCTTATTACTAAAAATCATATACATTAATAGCTTAGCCTATATATACATTAATAGCTTAGCCTATATTAAATTAGGTCCTTTCACCTCAGAATCTATTCATATAATAAAAGGTACTAAACAAGGATGCACCTATTTGCTTTCACTATAGAAATGCTTGCAGAAATAATACGCAATAATCCAAGAATAAAAGGAATAGAAGTCTATGACCAGTACATATCTAAAATAATGCTTTTTGCTGATGATATTTTATTAACCCTATCAAACTCCAGAAAGTCATTAGGAGAGCTAGGAGAAGTAATGGAGAAATTTTATAAGATTTCAGGTCTTCACTTTAATAGATCAAAATAAACATTTCTATTTTTAAATAAGAAAAAAGAACTACAAGTTACAGATAAATCCTTCATAAGAAAACAAGAACTTACGCTAAATTATTTAGGAATAGTGTTATGCAAAAATATAAACTAAACAATATTAATAAATTATAAAAACATTATTGAAACAATAAAATATATATATAGAAAAGTGGAACAAAATTATATTAACTTTTGAAGACATATTGCAATTAATAAAAATGGTCTTATTGCCAAAAATACTATATGTAGCATTAGCAATACAGTTAATTTCTGAAAGATGCATTTTTAAAGAAATGAACTCATATTTAATAAAATTTTTATGGTATCCCAAAAAGAATGGAGTAACTCTAACTCTTCACATTATACCCTAAAAACAAGGAGGATTGAACTTCTCAGAAATAGAAACATATATAAAAGCATCTGTGCTAAAAACTACAATAGACTGGATAAACCCAAATTATTTTGCCAACTGGAAAGAATTAACAACGGCTATATTAACAAATGAATTTAATCTGTTAAAAAAAAAATTAATAGTAGACAAATCAAACAAACCCTGGTACATACTATGCATAACTATACAATATAATATAACAAAATGTTCTAAAACAACATTGATTAATCATTACATCAATTCCTTTAGGAAACTTATCAATGCAAACTTATATCTAAAACTTTGGTTTGACCTTTTAACCCCTTTTACCATCACTAAGAACTTTCCTCACAAAATATATAGGGAAACAATAACCTCCTGAGAACAAAATGGATTCTTATGCCGGTTTCAATGTGTAAATAAATTAAATGTTTTAGATATATGTATGATAAAAACTGCTTACAATATTCCAACACAGGAATAGTTAACCTTACAAAGCACTCTAATGTACTCTCACGTTGTATGCAGATTAATTAATAATTCCTCATTTAAAGATATTCCTAATCTAATACATTTTCTGTATGAATTTATATATAATAGTTGTGAAAAGAAAAATTCCATTTCAAATCTAGATAAAGAGTTAATAACATATAAAACAATTCCCAAACCATCATACTGGCAGTTCTCAACAAAAGGTCAGTCATTGCAGTTGTTATTGGTTTTCTTTCGGCTTTTCCCAGTTAGGGGTCGCCACAGCGGAACTCTGGTCCACTAATGATTGGCAGTCTATTTTTATGGTGCCGAGGTGCCAGCCCGACATCCAACCTTCAACGAAGGCACGCCCATTCACGCATGTCTTTCGAATGCCACTTGACCATGGGAAGGACATGCAGACTCCACACAGAAGGTGTTCCAGCCAAGAATCGAACAGGAGATCCTCTTGCTATTAGGTGACAACGTTACCGCTACACCACTAACAGAAGAAATTAAAACTAACATCTTACTATCAGTTAATTACACCTCTAACACACAGTACTGGAAAATATTTAACTGGAAATACTTACACAGAGCATTTTTAACACCAGATAGAATTAACAAGATCAGTACTACTACAAATGGATTTTGCTGGAGGTGAGAAAAGTCAAATAAAGCAGACTGGAGTCATATTTTTTTATGAATGTAATAAAATTAAATCATATTGGAATGGAATCAATCATTTTTTACAAGCTTTATTTAATTAATCCTTTACCTTAACTAAAGCATTGATTATACTAAATGTAAATTAAGGTCCCTGCCTGAATAAGACAAATATGTATTTGTTATGGAAAATACTTGCTATATCTAGGAAACATGTAACCAGAAGGTGAAATTCAAATACACCCCAGACCTTGGAAGAATTCTACACTTTACTGAAGACAACTGCATTGATGGAAATACAAATCAAAGAACTACGACTCTATCCCAGGCCATTGGTAAATAATCCTTGGAAGAAAGTCATGCCTTTGTTGGACACTGCAATAATCAATATTGTATCTCTGATAACTGATCTGTTAATTCTATATTTAATAACATACAGCATATACCATTAGAAGTCAGGCTATTGTAAATATTGTATATAGTTGTTTAAAATGATATTTAAAAATATTATGCAAATGTTATTTTAATTGAAAATAAAAAAAACTTTTTGAGATGAAAAAATGTTTATCCAATACCCAGCTATTACTCAACCCTAACAAGACTAATCTCCTCATCTTCCAACCCACTAAACTCAACCTAACCCCCACTTCAACAACAACACCATCATCTCCCCTAAAGAACGCACCAAACTACATAGCATTGAGATTGACAATCATCTTAAATTCGACATTCACATTTCTCTAATGGCAAAAAAGTTCACGATAAACAAGGATCATTGTATAGACATAAGCAATACCTCAGCAAGGCAGCCAGAATCTCAGTTGCCAACTCCCATCTCATTTCAGCCTTACTGTATGCTTCTCTTGTACTTAGCAAGATTAGTCAAACAGATCTAAACAAACTAGAGGCTTGCCATGACAAAATAGCCAAATTTGCCACTGGGTCACCTTACTGCAGCCATCACTGCAACTCACTTAAAGAACTTGATTGGCTCAAACTCCCACAACTTTATTAGCTCAATCAACTCTCTCTCACTCATAAATTAGAAAACCATCCTCAAAACATACCCTCCCTTCAAAACCTTTTCCAGTCCTACTCTACTACTACACCATTACACTCCAGCAACAAAAAACAACTCCAAGTTACCAAAGCCAAAAACTCAGCTGGAGGAGCTCTTTTCTCCTACATAATATCCAAATTATGGAACACTACCCCCCCCCCCTCCATTACCACCCTACCTTCATCCCATTACTTAAAATCCAAACTAAAAGCCCACTGAAAAAAACACTGGCTATGTCCTTGTACCAATCCAGACTAAGACTCACCTATGCTCCTCTCCTCTTCTCTTCCCCTCCCCTCCTTTGCCTACCTTGCCTCCCATTGTCAAATCATTATATCTCCCCCCTTTCTTTTCATCTCCTTCTGATTTTTTCTCTACCCTTCCTGCTTACATCACCTTATGATGTATGCCAGCTATATGTCTGTTAGTTGACTTAACTATAACTGTCAATTTTAAACAGCTTAGAAGGTGTGATTGTTTATTCTTATCACTTATCTAAACATTGTTATCAACATATTATAATACTGTGCATTGTATGTCATCTTATGTTTACAATGTCACTTCTAAATTTTTTTATGTGTATTGCTACTTTTTATGTACCCAATTGGTTCTTCATACATCCTTGCCATTCATGTTCACCCCAGATTTTATTTACTTTGCATTGTTACTTGATTTGCTTGTGTGAAGCTTTTCTCCCTGGGCCTCTGCTGAAAATTGACCTGTGTCCAGTTGAAATTTCCCTGTAAACAAATGTAAATAAATAAATAATAAATAAATAAATATGTGTTCCTCAGAATTGTTGATTCCTAAATAAATCTGTGTAATCCCAGTATGGATGTATTCCTTGCATGTCTGTACTAAGCTGCTGCAGTCAATTACTACATTATTTGCAGATGCCCCCTGCAATCACAGCTATTGGGTTCTACTCCCATGCCTGCCAACCAAGGCATGACGGCTGTCTAGTTTACTTACTGTACACAAACATGCCTCTCAAGTGTCACAACTTCTCATAATGTAATTAAAACTGCCTAATCAGTCTGTCACATGATTAGCAGATAAATTATTACCTGGAATGCAATGTATTACCAAATCCATTTACAGAACCCCATGGGTAGTTACATAAGTCCATATTATGTGAAACTGTTCTGTGTAGTTGTGTATCTGCATTTGGTAGTGCTTGGCCCTTACTGTCCCATGCTATCAGCTTGAGAGGTATGTACGTGCTACAATAGCTATAGGAGAATTGTAGTCACTGTATTCACAACTGACAGTACACACCTGTAGAACTATGTATTACTAGTGTTTTCAGGGATATCATCTGCAATGTCACTAATGGGATGTTTTTATCTCTCTTTCCCCACCCTTTATCTTAATTTATTCATTACTGGTATGTATTAATATGATTTAATATTAACATATCTTGTTATACTAACTATATTTGGAAAAATGTGGTTGATTATTGTTATGTTTTATTATGATGCAATATTTACATATTTGGTAGCTTAACTGTTTTTTTCATCCTATGGTTTACTTCATACTGGCATACTGTTACCATACTAACTGTTATTTTAATTAATGTTGTGTTGCACATAATATACATTGATATGTATTTCGATGAATGAATATGAGGTTCGATTCTGTTAATACTAACAATGGTTTGGTTGTTACTAACCATAACTTATTGCTATACTTCATTTATCACAGCATGTCAAGGTAGGCCGGTTCCAGCTGATCCCCTTACCTTGCCTGAACCTGCCATGGCACAGGGTCCTAGCAAATCTGGGATGCTGACCGGTGGTGCCTTATCCACTGCCCCTGCACTACCTGTGCCCAGGGGAAAAAAATACCTTCCCATATGTAGCTCTCTATTTTGAACACATGTCCACTGGATATATTCAATTTGGTCCAATTGGCTGGACAATGCAGTTATGTTGTGCTCACCCCACTCTCTGGGGTGGAGAGTTCAAACGCATGTACAAATTGTGTCAAAGTTCGCGTTTGCTGCTGTACAAGAAGGGGATAGCTATGGTTCTTCCCTACACCAGTCCAGAATATCCCTACCTGCCTTTCACTATGTTTTCTCCCTGCTTGCCCCCATTTGAACATTTTCCTATCTCCCCTTTTTTCTTTATATTTTTTTAGCATGGTGCTGTGCAACACGCTGCTTCATGCAGCTTCACTGAGCTCAGCTAAATAGAGCTATAATGACTGTATGCATTCATCACATTGTAAGACACATGTACAAAATACACACCCCTGCCATGTATCGAACCTGAGCCCATCACACCTAAAGCACACTACATTAACCTGCCACACCACACGACATGTTAGTAACACAGGTGGTTTAAACAAAACATAAGTAATTGCCAGTTACAGTCATTGGGAGTGTTTCAGCAGAGCTGTGCACCGTGCTGCACCATGAAAACTTGAATAAAATGTAATGGGAAAAATGGGAGTCTACCTTGGACTCTGGTGCTGTAGTACACCACAACATTACAGGTGGAAGATAGCTGAATAAGCCTAGATACTCCCACCAAAGTACGCAAAATAAATAAATAATCAAGGTTCTACTGTCAATTTCAAGTTTAATGTACAAGCTTTCGAGTACAACTCTTTATCAAATACATAAAAAACTGCAAAGCATCTACTCAATAAATACACATTGCCAGCCAATCAGAATAATAAGCAAATAAAACAATTAAACAATTAGTTAAAACTTATACTAAAAACTAGTTAAAAATACTACACATAAAGCTGTTTATATTTTAAAACAGGCTTAATGCTATTAACTTTATTAAGATTTGGTGGTGTGTCTGCCTTAGAAAAGTTTTTCCACCTATATTCTGGTCTCTCACTGGTATTAATAATATCCCCACCTCTCTTACTTTTATAAACCCTCTGAAGTATCCTGAAATTAAAAGTATGATAACCACCCTCTTGTGATGTGGCAGTGTGTATTTATTGAGTAGATGCATAGATGCTTTGCAGTTTTTTATGTATTTGATACCAAGTTGTACCCAAAAGCTTGTACATTAAACTTTGATACTGACGTTGAACCTTGATTATATATTTATTTTTCATCCAATAGTACGCCACTAGACAGCCAAAGACATAATAATTATAGGATCATAGGAAGTTAATAGGCTATTGGCCCTGAGGCCCTTATAAGCCTAGCCAAGAGTTTAGCCAATATTTAGACAAGTCAGCACCCAATGCCAAGGTCCAGCAGGGACATAGGTGGAATCCCAGGGGTGTATTTTCTGTTTCCCATCCAGTTATCCAGGTTGCACTTAAAAAGGGGTAAACAGGTACTCTGCTTGACATAGAGGGGGAGTATATGCAACAGATGAGGGAGTCTCTGGGACACCAATCTGTCCCACCAGCAAGTCCTATTGATGTCGCAGACCAGGCTGAGGCTGCGCATGCAGGTTACTCGAGTGGAGCTTGACTTGCCGATATGCAGCTGTCCCATCAAGGCGGGGTCCCAGATTGCCTTGTATGCCAGACAGAGGTCACCTCTGAGGAGTCTGTATAAACTGAGTAGAGGGATATGGCTTTCAGTCTAGCTGTGTATGGTAGATGTTTGAGACCCTGGATTCTCTTGGTGAGGAACCTCTGTGGTCTGTCCAGCTGCTGCATGCGCTTTGCAAAGTACATTCCTAAGGGAGCATTGTACTCAATAATAGACCTTATAAGGAAAGAATACAGGAATGTTATAACCTTCTTGACTCTGGATGAGATACCCTTACTTATGAGGTGGGCCATGTAGAAAGCTTTCCATAAAATGGAAGCAACATGGTGGTCAAAAGTCAGGTTGCTATCAGCCTGGTTGCCCAAATCCCTCACAACTGATTGCGTGCTTAAGACATTGTTATTAATGTGATAATTTGTGGGGACATCACTCTCCTCAAAGGGGATGATGATGCATGTTTTGGTATTCAGCTTGAGACCATGTTTCTGGCACCAGTCATTTGTTTGGGTGAGACCCTTTTGGAGGATGTCCACATCACTAGGGCAATTGATGATAGCCCCCAGCTTGCAGTCATCTGCAAACTTGGTCAGCCATAGCCCACTGGTTTTGGCTTGCACCTCAGAAATGTATATCCCAAAGAACAGAGGCCCCAAGACCGAACCCTGAGGTACATCACTCATTACGGGTCTACTGTTTTAGGTGGCTTCACTTATTTTGACTAGTTGTGCTCTATCAGTGAGTCACTTTGCTACCCATCTGGTAACATATGGATTGATGCCTAGTTGAGAGAGTGTATCTATTATGCCTAAGTGGGGAATAGTGTTGAAGGCTTTGGCCAGGTCAAGGTAGATGAGGTGCACCATCTTCCCCTCGTCCATGGCTTTGGTGACTGTCTCAAAGAAGTCAACCAAATTTAACAGACATGACCTTCCCTTGATGAAGCCAAACTGTGTGGGATTGAGTGTTTGGAGATTGCCAGTGTCCTTGGTAATGATTTCCATGTTAGTCCATTCCATGGCCTTGCAGATCAGGCTAGTTAAGCTGATGGGTCTATAATTTCCCAGATCAGTGGACACTCCACCTTTGTGTAAAGGGATGACAGTGTCTGTCCTCCACTCAGCTTAGACAAAGCCGGTACTCAAGCTTTGGTTAAGTAGTCTGCCTAATGGTGCTCCATGTTCCTACCTGAGTTCATGTAGGATGCAGTATTGGATGTTATCTGGTCCATTGAGAGAGCAGTGATGACTTATTTCCTAGATATAAGGGGAAGGGGGCAGGTACTGGGGATGTCCTGATTTACTGATTGGGGGACAGAGGGTTGAAGTTTTCACTGAATCTGTCAGTCAGCAAGTTTGCTGTATCTACGGCATTTGTATATGTGGTGTCCCTGATCACCACTTCTGAACAGATCTGGGTGCCTCCTTTGAGAGTGTGGACATATGTGAAGAAGGCCTTATGATTGTCTCTGGTAGATGTGGCCAATTTGGACTCAAAGTTTGCTTTGGAGGATTTTACTAGTGCTCTTATTTGCTTATTCAGGCTAAAGAGACATTGCTTCTAATTGGGCACTTGATCCTTCTTGGTCTGCGACATTTTTTTCCCTTTTGTTATAAAGTTTATTTATTGCAGATGTCCACCAGATAGGTTTACTCTTCCTTGAGGAGGATGATTTAGTTCTGTCAGGTATTCCTGATTCCATGCATCTATATAGATGCTCATATAGTGCGTTGGTGTAGTTTTGGATATTGGTGCCAGTTCCTACAGAGAGGGAGGCAGTTGTGAAGCTGTTTATACCATCCCTCATGAGGCTGTAATCAGCTTTGGAGAAGTTTTTATGTTTGACCCTAGCTAGGGGGGAGTTGGGGTAGATGGCAACTTCAAAAGCTTTATGGTCGGATCTTACCAGGGAGGATGATACTTTAGGGATGCTGCAGTGGTTACTCATGTTGGTTAATACCAAGTCCAAGTAATTATCACCTTGGGGTATCAACTAGCTGTTCCAAGGCATTTGCATTGACAAAAATCGAGGAATCTCTGGCCATTTGTATTCTGGCATGAGTAGTTCTTCCAATCTGTTTGGGTAGTTAAAATCACCCAGGATCAGGGTAAAGGGTTGAATCTTGATAGATTCAAACAGGTCCAGATAGGCAGAATGGGCATCTTGATTCAGATTTTGGGGGCTGGTAGATAGCTATGATTTGAATAGAGATCTTGTCAATTGTTAAGTGCACCTGGATTGTCTCCTGTGTATCATTCTGTTTGACCAGCTTGGGGGTGTGTATGTTTTTAATATATATTGAAACTCCACCTCCTTTGGCTTTATTGCCCACAGTTTGGGGTCTGAATGTATGATAGGATGAGTAACAAGGTAAGGCTGTGGCTCTCTTCACAACTTTGAGCCAAGTTTCTGTGACTGCACAGATGTCAGCATTTTCCAGGGTTAAGAATGCTTGCAATGAGTGCAGTTTCATGTTTAGACTCCTAGCATTTAGCAGCATGACCTTTAATTTGTGTTTTGTTGAAGTTTTTATGCTTGTAGTTTTAACCTCATCACTTTTCCTAAAAAAAAGCACTATGGGGAGGCAAGAACCTTTGCCAGAATCTTGAAGCTCAAGTGAGACAGATGCAGGCCATCTTTGGCAAAGCATCATGGTCTGTTGATCATATCTTCCCAGGATGTCAGGGACTGGATCCCCCTGGAATGACACCAGACATTTAGCCAATTGTTAAAGTCAATCATTTTCTGTTTGTATTGAAGCATCATTCTGGAATGTGTATATTGTTGTGAGGTTATCTGTTGTACATGGAAATGGAGAGGAGAAGATGTGAGACTGGTAATGTAGTTGTGGACTCTCATTTGTATGAGTCTGGGTGGATTATCATACATAGTGCAAGTAGTAATATACTGCTTTTGTCTTGGTTTTTACAGGTGACCGGGGGTAGAGCATCTCCCCCACATAACCTGATGTCATTATCTCATCGGACTCTGATGATGATGGTGGCCACAGTGAGGCACAGGTGAGGTTGTCAGGGGCTGAATCTTTCCCAGAGGTTGACATCCCTCTTCTGCTCCCATTGTCACCATACACAGACAGTATGGACATACATACCCAGTCCCCAGAGGCCACAGATATTGGACAGTCAGAAGATGGAGACATTGAACAGGAAAGTGTGACTACTATGCCTTCAGTGAGTGTAAACACTGGCCATAGCCAGACAGCTGGCAAGGTCCCACACAGGTGGATTGACAAGGGTACTTGTAGGAGGACTGCTGTCCATCCACCACCTCTTGTTGATGTCACATCACTCATCACTTGGTGTATGTTTCAGGCCATCATGGAAGCACAGGCACATTCTGAATGGAACATCAGGTGTATGCTTAGGGTTGTGGAAGCAGCACAGTCTGACATCAGTGACTGCCTCCACTGCACTGGAGACACCTTGGATTGGTTCACTGATGCAGTAGACAGATGGTGGGCTGAGACAGTATCTGTCTTGGACCGCACATTGTCTGTGCTGGACTGTCTGGTTGGTGTTAGGTGTCAGTCCCATGGATGTAGGTCAGCAACATCTGCTGAGAGTCCACATGGCCATGCACAGTCATGCTCCCATAGCAGCAGTACATCCAGCACTACAGAGAGGAGTGTGCTGTCCACTCCACAACATGGTAGGCCATGGGCATGTGGTCCTGGGTGGTCTCTTAGGGTGCTGGCCCCAGCAGACAGCAGTCACCATCAGGTACTAGCACTGCATGTGACCTTGAGCAATGGTGGTGCCAGTGCAACTTCTGGCAGAGCCAGTTCTCAGGTTTGGGGCCAGATATTGTGAACAGTCCTCTCCACCATGTATGGTCCACAGCTGTCCAACATGCACACATGTAGAGCTAGCAGTGAGTTTGACTGTGTATATGTACAGACTCACACACCACTGTCACAAGCAGATCACCTACAGACACACATGGCACCTCTCCATGGCCCATCTCACCCACACTCCTTCCTGACCCACAAACATGCTGTCTGTCAACTGTTTGGTACAGCCTAGACCTCCAGCATCCCCACACAACACCCTATACATGTGATTATACCTGTGCTACATGCCTGTCATGCTTGCCATTGATACTGGGAAATGAAGCTATGTGTCTGATGCAAAGTGTGACCATATTACTTGACATGTACTTGTGGAATGCAGTATTGTTTTGACATGCCACATGTGATCACCAACAGATACCGTATGCTGACATGTGTCATGACTATGCAACAGACTTTGTGTACCTTATATTGTAAGATGTACTGACAGTATTGTTACACAATGACAGGTGTGTCATGAACCTGTGTATGTTTTAATTTCAGAAGTCTTAGGGGATATCCAGTGGACGCATAGCAGCAATAAAGTAGCATAAGATGGCATGGCAGCACAGCAGAGATACAACTTCAGCAAGGTACAGCAGTATATGTATATGGCTCTATGGGTGCATATGTGTATAACAGTCTAACAGGGATAATGGCGACCGGCAGTGTACACATGCATTCATACTTTGTGGAAAGGTCTGCTACCCTTGATATGTGTCACCTGGGTTTTTGGAATGTACACATCTACAAGCTGTGGTGATGTAGTTGACCCATCTACAAATATCCTGCACCTGGTTCACATATGTGGTTGACAGCAGTTATGATTGTCATGTATGATGTGTGTTACAGCAGATGTGTGCTTTACATGCATGGAGCACCAGTTTCATTTAGGGATACTGTATGTGTTACATAGCAGTCTCCCCAGTGTGTACTATATATACCATGTTGATGTAGGTGTGTACAACACATAACACATGCATTACCCTATCATGGCAACCCGGGAGGTACACAGTAGAATATGACACCTCACTGTCTCGAGGCATACTCATCCCCTGCAGAGCATATAGGACAGAGACTACATTTGTCCAGTCATGACACGGACTCCATAGGACATGTTATCTACACTGTCTATTGGTGTACCATGGCACCTATGTGGCTGCCACAGTTGTACTATATGCCCTTGTGGTGACATGGCAATGGTGCCAGTGCACACAGTGATAGGTGTACAGGCTGCCACATTCAGTATAGCAGTGACAATTTGACATGTCCATCCAAAACTTGTCGGTATAGGTGGTAAAACTGTGACTGCATCTCCACATCATAAGGAACAGTGGCTGTCAAAGGGTGCAACACTATGTGTCCATACCTTCATATGTAATGACTCAAGTGTATGCGGTGTGTGGAGGCTACAATATTGTGCTGAGATGGATGATTTCTCACAGAATAGTATTGTGCAGTGGTTGGTATGTTGTCTGTGTCAGTGGCTCAACCAAAACCTTACTGTGTCAGTGTCATAGGCCATCCTGGATAACTGTTGGGTCTGTGTGGTAGTCAGTGACAGCTCCTAATATCAACCACCTGCTAATGTACCAGTGAGAGGTCATTGACAGTTGCTGTGACTGCAGAGTAGGAATACAGAGAAGGAGGATGCCATTACTGGCAGATGGCAAATCCCACTGGTGAGTGGTGTCAGTGAGAGTAGGTCTTCCAATGCTATGTTCACAGGGCATGACTGTCAGCTACTTGCTTATACACCAGTGGATATAGCACTCTGTACATGACTTACATCATTTTTGGCATGGCCTGCTGCTTTAATATTCTCATAAACCGTGTCAGACCAAAGTTGATGACACTGCTGCCCAATATCCATTGCATAGTGTAGCAGTCATAAGGCTCTGACAGTCACAGTCAGTAGGCATGATCTGGCATTGAGCAACATTAACAGTGTTTGGCCCAGTGTCAATAGGTGTACAATAGTGTTAATACTGGTATCCATGCTAACCCACACCATGGCACTCCAGATGACATGCCACAGAGTTCTGGGGACACCACTTGGCAGTACATGCTAGTTGTCCTCTGTGCAAGTATGTCTTACAGTTACTTCCAGGATAATGCAAGAAGAGAGTCAAGCAATGTGTCTGTACAGAGCACAGACAAATGCATTAGGGGAGTGTAATATGTGCACACTATGTTGTGTATTTATGCTATCACTCATGTCTCTGATGCATGCTCCAGGTCCTTATTTACACTGTCCTGGAGCAGTGCCATGACATCCCCACATGGAGGTCCTAGATATGGCATCATGTGTGTAGCAATATGAGTGACTACTACAGTGATCCTCCCATGTGATGTCCACCCTGAGGGGATCTGGACACAGGACAATCTCCATAGAACTATCAGCACTTACCCCCATTGCAGATAATACAGGGATATATGTCAGGAAAGCCATTTATTAGTTACTGTGAGAGGCTTGACATAGCTTGAATGCACCTCTGCCTTCAAATGGGACAGGCATGTCTGCAAAGCTCTACATACATGCATTATGTCAGCAGCATTACAACTGCATGCACTTGGTGTACAGGACAGCTGGGATACGGGCTCATCATGACACAGAACATATGACTGGTAGACAAGTGCAAGTAGCAGCCTGTGTAATAACACGTGCACAGGAGTAGGGTTCCCTCTAACATGGAGGCACAACCTCCTCAGGTGACAGCAGCACATAGTGTTGTGATGTAGTGTAGACATGGTAAGAGACACCAGTCATCACAACACTATGTGATGACTGGTGTCTCTTACCATGTCTACACTACATCACAACACTATGTGCTGTGATGTAGTGTTGTGATGTAGTGTAGACATGGTAAGAGACACCAGTCATCACATAGTGTTGTGATGACTGGTGTCTCTTACCATGTCTACACTACATCACAACACTATGTGCTGTGATGTAGTGTAGACATGGTAAGAGACACCAGTCATCATTCACATGGAGCAGGAACAGGACACATAGTGTAGTTACATGTGTAACCCCAACTGACAGGCCCAGATAGTCACTGACTACAGACCATATGATGTAACATATGATGGGTCTGTACACATAGATAATCTGTACTTCCACCCTGGCTGCATCATGGACACTCCCTTGTCCCCACCACATGTAACATATGACACTCCCACAATCTGTCCCATAACTGCCTTATTTGTAGAGCAGTTCATAAATGGCCTCACAATGTAAGGCACGCGGCATCTATTGCACATGCTAATATCCCAGGCTGCATCCCACCTGTGATCTGATAAGGTTTACTAACACTATTTGGAAGACTTTGCATTCATACTGACACCACTATCTGCACGCCAGCTGAGGGGACAACTGCACCTGTTCTACTCTTGCACAGAGGTGGTGAATCCACTAACCAACATAACCATTCCACTCTTTGTGTAGGTATCCATATCTGTATGCCTGTAGGGATGATCATCATGGAGCTGAGCAGCACATATATTTGTGGTGTATACCCTTTGGATGTGTGACAGGGTGTGCATGAATGTTACATGTGGTGGACATGTCTGAGGCAGGCAACAGAGCATGGGTGGGAGTACATCAGGGAACACAACCCCTAAACTGAGCATAGGCATCTGACTGTACCACCCATTCAGACAACATGTACAAAACACTCAGTTAGGCATCCATGATTTATTTATTTATTTATTTTACATTTGTTGACCGGGCTAGTCCAACTGGATACATGTCCATTTTCAGTGGAGGCCCGGGGAGAAAAGCTCCAAGATCATGGTTACATAGACAAATACAAGGACAAAGTTGAAACAAGTAAATACACTGATGATTAAAGGCAAAATAAAGCATGCAAGTAGTTATATATATAATTTAAAAGAGATACAGACTTGAACAGATGGACTAACAGGGCTATATTGTGGACCCTTAGGTTTTTGGGTTGGGTGATGATACTATCATTGTAGGAGAATTACATGGCCCATTGATGGCAGACATACACCACATAGGGACATCTGTCCCCGATAGCTGATCTGTAAGCAGCAGTGCTCAACAGGCCACAGTCCTGAGTCCTCTACTGCTTGGACTACATGTCACCACAGTACATGCGAGTACTGAAAGACTGACTAACTTTGTTGGTTGTTGCCTGCTACTTGTGAACACGCATACAGTCACTGTGTTATGTCAGTTTCCTGCAAGAAGGTATTGCAAACACATGCCTGGTGACATAGTAATGGCCATAAACTCTGAGCGAAAAAAAAAAAAAATATATATATATATATATATATATATATATATATATATATATATATATGTGTGTAATATCCTTTCCATCAGGAAGACCTATGTCACCAGTTATTAGCACATCAGTCCCTACATGTGATGTACATATTCAGGGATGACAACTGGGCACACAGACCCGGCCACACAGATTTGCAACTCACGTGCCACAGATCAACATGGCTGTACAGTGGTATGGCAGGAATCATATGGCATAGCTGTGGCCACAGTCACCAGTAGGTGACATACCCATAACCTCCATATGCTCTTCCCTCAGCATGCCAATATCTGAGTACAATGGTCATGTGTTGACATAACTTTCCAAGCTGTAGTCTAACTTACAAACAACAGTATTGTCCCTCACAAGGTCACATTGCATATTCAGTATGTGCTCACTGCTGATCGTCTACAATGCATGTCATTGCCGCCTGTGTCATATAGAGTACTCGGAGGTGATCTGTGCCATGCATACAGGGGAAGGTGTGAACCTGCTTGATTGCATATGCTGCCTATCTATAGGAAGCATAGAAGATGGATTACTCACTCTAAGGACATTAGCCCTCTATGTGACATTAGTAGTACATGCTTGTTGGGAGACATTTGTCTAGCACAAGTAAATGCACCCTTGACACGTATCATCCCTACTGGTATGGTACACAGAGCACCTCAGTGCACCTCAGCACATGCCATCTGTATGATTGGCTGGGCAAATGTCATCTCAACTCTGGCCATCTGGCTGTGTCCCTCATGGACTGGGGCAATATGTGCTGTGCTGATGTGCTCATCCTATAACAAGGGGTTTCAAGATGTGACCATTATGCTACTGATGTGCACATCTTCTATGGCTCTGTAACATGATGTACAATGCTAACACAGTCACACACACACACACACACACACACACACACACACACACACACACACACACAAACACACATATGGCCACATTTAGGCTAGCACCATTTGCACTCATTTCATACAGGACACACCAAGGCACATACATAGTGCATGTTGGCTGCATGTAAAGCAGAACACTTAACTATGTAGTGGTACACACTACAGAGGACAATAATGGATGCACATAACACACCCCATGTATGCTAGTATTATCAGTTTAGGATACATAATGCTTGTTGATATCAACAGACCATGTTGTGGTCATTCATCTGGGGTGGGGCACATCACCCGCAACAAATAAAATAATGCAACCCCTACTTATATCTATGTTACAAAGATTATCATATATATTCCATATGAATTTACACACACAAACACACACACACCCACACACACACACACACACACACACACACACACACACACACACACACACACACACACACACACACACACACACACCAGGTTGGCTGAAGTGAGAGTAGAGCCCCTACCTATCTACTGTTACACACTACAACACACAGTAGTTATTGCACATGCCACAGCTTTTATATGATGCTAAACTGTCAGCTAGTGGTCTTAAGATGGATGACTTAATCAGGCCTTGTAGAGGAGGGCAGTTTAGAGACTGGCAGCAAGTTACAGGGCCAAAAAGTGTATAACCATTGCAGGTGGATAGCCCACACACCTGGTAAACATGATGAAACCCACAGCACATAGGATACATAGATCATGTTTCAAGTCCCACATTTTTCTTTTAATGATAAAAATCAATAAACACTTTTCACAATAATAATGCATGCTGAGCTTTGCCTGTCTCATTTGTGCATTGTTCACCTATGTCCAAACACGGTGTAATGCCACAGACAATAAGGAGACATTGTCAGCTTCAAAAAAGACACATTGTTACATATTTTGCTTTCCATCACACAAAAATGCTAAGTAGCATTGCATGGTGGTCAGATTGCTTCCAATACAACTGCAGACAATAACAAAACATTGTCGCTTTCTTAAAAGATACATTGTTACATGTGTGGTCTTCCATCACGCAAGCACAGTAAGCGGCATTGTGCAGTCGTCAGCACTCATACACAGTAATGAGTGTAAAACCTGCAGCTGTGGCATAGCTCTCCCTGTGGCAACTGGTGTAAGCTAATGCCTCACAATACAAGTGAGCTGGGGTTCTAATCTAGCACACTCCATTTTTTTTTTTTGCAAATGCTGTTCCATTAAATTTTTAAAAATAAAGAACAATATAAAGAAAATTAAGCCAGTACATAAAAATCTACTGCCAATCATTAGCAGATGGGAGTTCCACTGTGGCAACCCCTAACCGGGAAAAGCCAAAAGACACCAACAAACAAACAAACAAATAAAGAAAATTATACATAACAATAACTATATATAGCTGTGGAGATCATATGAACTATGTGCATGAGTTAGGGTATACTGGCAATTATAGTTCTATAATTTTAAGTGTCTTTTCAGACCTGGGATGGACTTCTTACTTCAATGAATAGTCATATACACATGAATGTATGGACCTTGTCAGGTCACACACATATATGGTTAACCACTCGCTCTTTAATGTGTCAATATATATATAATTAATGAAGATTTCTGACAAACACTTATTCTGTGGCAAGGAGGAAAACATGCATATGGGGAAGAATATGCACTCTCTATTTTACATAGTTTTGAATACCATATTTTACAAATTACTTTTATCAGTGTGTAAAGCCACACAAAAATTTGTCAAGTCATAAAACGTATAAACCCTAATTCATGTCTGAAAAGTGAAGTCATCTAACAGCTGCAGCAGTGTACAAGCCATAAACTAATGCCAACTGTCACATTACCCTTTCTATTTCATAAACTGCCTTCCTCTCTGTTTGGCATTATTGTTCTCTGCTTAACATCACACAAACACAGTTGGCATGGTTGTGCGGGTTTGCAGACTAGCCACAAAATGCAATATCATGAATTGGAGGAGAAATACTTTAATTGTTGCTGGATGACCTGTGCAGACATGGCAGATACTAGAATGGAAAGTTCCTAATGTATTGGTCAAAGATGAGGTTAGAAGAGTCCAGAATACTCACTGGACTCCTTGTAAAGCAACACAGCCATAGGCTTTTGCAGGGGCCTATACCAGGTTTCAGTATAAATCACAGGCTTGGAATAGTCTGACCAAGGCTGTCTCCAGTGCGACTGGGCTTTCACGCACTGGAGAGGAATGCAGGCACTGTTATAATGAGCTGAAAAGGTGCAAGCAGAAACAACTCAACCAGTGGCTGAAAGAGTTTAGGGCTGTTGACATCCCACAGTTGTGTAGGTATACAAATAAAGATAATTTATATTATATGCAAAGCTGGATACAGCCAAGATTGGCATGCATAATGCTCTTCAAGTTTTCGCTATTCTATTTTACAGCTGCACAGCAGCTTTCAGCAAACAGGGAGCCCCATGCTGATTGCTTAGAAACACTGAAAAAAGCAAGGGGTAGCAGCACACATTAATAATAATTTTATTAAAAGTATTGCTCTTCCATATATTAGTAGCAAATTAACCATGCATATCTTAACTGTAAAATCAAAAGTGTATGCTTTGTTCTGTAGCTCAAGGTAATTGTAGCAGTCAGTTTTAATAGATGCTATGGGCTCAAACCCCATAAGTAACAAATACACATTAAAATAAAAACAAAATATTAAGCATTAATTTCAACAAAATTGGCATAAATGCCATCTTGTTAATGTTATCCACGTTATTTTAAAAGTATATGGGTAGTATAGACATATTGCAGAGATTATTTGTAACAATTCTCAGTCCTATTTTAGATTTTTAAAAAGTATAGTTAACATAAAAGAAAAAAATATATATTGTATTGTACATGACATATAATGGTTCTAATTATCTTTTTTCTTTTTTCTCTTAACCCACCCCTTATATCTTTTTTATTTTTATATGTGTGATAACTTTCTGATGTCATAATGTTCTGAAAACTGAAAAAAATTATTTCCAACACAGGGACATAGGCCAACAAGTGTGGCTCAGCCAGTCACCTCTCCATCATTTGCTGCACTGATGTCCAGCACATCTGGAACACAACCTGGCAATACTGCCTCTGCAGCCCCTGCTCTACCTGGGCCCTCAACATCAGGAAGCATTACCCTGGCAGCTGGTGCAGTGATACCCTCCAGAAGTATTGGTGGAGGTTGAGATTCTGTCACCCAGCAGGAGTTGCCAGGCATGGTACTTGAGGTTGTACAAGGAGCACACATCAGCCATATGGTGAAGATGCCTGCTGGAATGCTAAGAAAACAAAAACATCAAGCACTCCAACAGGAAGTGCCCAGTTTTTTTTTTTTTTTTTATTTCAGTAAGAGAGGAATGTTCGGTTAGGGATGTAGGTATGTCAGTGTCAGGTAAGTAGGCTAGGTGATGAAGTGGGTACAGACAAATAAGACAAACAGCACAAAGAAAGAGATGATGAGAGGTACAAAAGTTTGGGGGATACCATGATTGGGGATAGGGTAGGGACATCGGAAGCCCATGCCCATCATGCATGGGGACAGTAAGAAACTAGTCCACAAAAATTTGTCTCATACATAGCTCTCCACATGTGTCTTCTCAAAACATTTTATGCAATCCAGTTGCCTTTACAACATGATTGCATTCTTTTTTTTATCAAACATCTTTATTAAATTGTCACATATGACATAAGCAATCTTACATTTATATAAATGAAAACAAAGAAAATGACACCACTTTAATTGCAAATATTGTACATCACAGACACCACTGAACAATTGTAGTTGCAAGCATTATACATCACTTACAATCTATCCAGTCAATGTCAGTTAAGTATTATATAGCTCATTCAAATCCACCTCTTAAACTAAACATCATTCCTTCTTGGCATATATTGTTCCCACAATTCCCATTTTTCCTATGTAGTTTGTTCCTTACCTTTCCTAAAGATCCCAATTCCAGTTGTATTATCTCTGTTACGATCTTCACCACTTCTAGTAAAGTTGGTCTAGACTTTGATTTCCATTTTCTAGTAATTGCTTTTTTTGCAGCCTCCATAATTAGACTCAGCAGGCCTTTACTACATCTAGGCAGTTCCAATTCTGTATCATAGCTCAAAAAAATCATCTCGCTAGTTAATCCAATCTGCTCACCCAGGTTCTTCGATAGAGCTGTCTGCTGTCTACAGGGAATCTCTAAAGTCTAGATGAACATAAACCACAACACCAGGGTGAAAAGTTCTCAATGTAATTTATTCTGGTACCTCGGCCTTTTGCCTTCAAGGAATATTTTCATTCTTGTGAATCCACCTATTTTATATACATCCATAAACAGTATAATTTAAATTAAGTCATTAAATCATTAAGTCATTAACTCATTAAATCGTTAAACCCACAAGCATAAAATCTTATTAATGTAATATAAACATTTTATTCACATAATTTGTTTATAAAATATATTATCATACTTTATATTTTATATATAATTATTTACAAAGTTAAATTACTATCAATATTCATGCCATTTGGTTGGAGTGTTTTATAATTTATTATCATTTTGCATTCAATTTTGTTTAACTCAGTTTTAAAATTCCCTCCATTGACCATAAATGGACGTGCCAGCACACTAAAAAACAAATCCTTGCTACACATCCCATTTGTACACAAAAAGTGTTCTGCAAATGGATTTAAACTCTTCCCTTTCCTAATGTCCACTGAATGTTCTAAAATTCTTTTACTTTCCTCTTTGTTTGCCCTATACACCATTTTACCTTCATGTAACCACAACCTATAATATATACAACATCCTGTGAATTACAGTGAAATGTCTTTCTAGCATTATATTATTTGCTATTAATATACCATTCATCCAAGTTTTTAACATTGTTGCACACCATACAATTTCCACAAGGATGCACACCATTCTTATCTGTCTTAGTTTTTATCTTCCAACCACTCCCAATGTCCCTTTCTGATTTTGTCATTTATAAAATAATATCATCTGCAAATAGAGCCAGCTTTTCCCGTCTACGATACCAATTATATGCTTGAATTTCTGAGTCCCTTATTTTCTTTGCTGATGGTTCTAAATATAATGCAAACAAAACAGGGGAAAGAGGACAACCCTGCCTGGTTCCTCTGCGCAAGCAGGAGTTATCAGAGGACCCCACTCACTGTACTTTTTGCCTCCAGTCCCTCATATATACTTATAATCAACCTTATAATTGTATCAGGGAAAGCAAATGCTTCCATTGTCCTTCTCATGAAGTCCCAGTCTATTTTGTCAAATGCTTTCTCTGTATTAGTCAAATATTTGCCTCCCCTTCACAAAACCACACTGTTCCATATCTGTCAACTTTTGCATCACTTTTGCCATTCTTTTAGCCATTATAGACATAAACACTTTATAATCATGGTTTAGTATTGAGATGGGACTGTATGAAGCTGGATATGATGCATATTTACTCTCTTTAGGTATTACCATTATCACCACCTTCTTTCAGGATGCTGGTACGTTTCCTCTCTTAAAATACTGATTAAACAAAACCTTCCAGATCTTTATCAGTTTTTCCCCTCCTAGCTTCCAAACTTCCACAAGAATACCATCTATTCCTGTGGAAGTTATTTTTTTTTGTGTAGATTGGTTATAGACAGATATTTTTATCTCATCTCTTCCTATCCTGTTAGTAACTGAGCCTCATCTACTTCTAACCTTGACATATTGATTGAGTTCTTGTCAGCCTTCTGTGTTGTGGTGGCAATCCAAATTAATTCAATTTTATATACATGTTCATATTACACTGTTGAAGAAGTGGATAGCTGTGGTTCTTTCCTAATTCCCTCATGCACATTCCTATATTGTTTCCTGTTTGTTCTTCCCCCTGCTTGATCCCCATTTTACCACTTTTCGATCTACCCCATTTTCAAACCTTTAATCTGGTCAAAACATAGAATCACACACCACACACATAAATAATAAATCTGTAATAAAGCCCTTCACTTCATGTCCTCTGCATTTCTGCAGAGTTTATCATCATGCAGCAATGCCAAGCAACAATGAATGGCTCTTTGTGTCCTATGGCATAGTGCAGCCGCCTCTGCACAATGCTGCTTAAACTTGCAGCACTAAGGAAACACAGAGTTAAAACACAATAACGGTATTACTTTTCAAAATTTACTCTAACATTTATTTAGACTGCTGAATATATAAAAATGCAAATCAATATGTGTACTGTTGACATAAATCACTTGACTCAGGTTTATTTTTATACAGTACTTCACTGTAGCCATTGCCTCTCACATTTGCAAAAATTATCACATTTACTTGTGTAGTGTCATCCTGACAACATGTGAAAAAAATTAGATTGAGCTGGATTCAAATCCTGTGTCATTTGTCCTCAAAGTATAAACTCCCTGCTCTTCTACCTGCTGCCACAGAAAAAGCTAGGCAACAGCTGTCTTTCTTACACTCAATACTGTCCAAAGTGCTGATGGGTGTGTCTCACTGCTTAGTGTGTTTGCACAAAGGAAGGTGAACTCATAGAACTACTACTGTTTCCCAATTAAGCAGAGTCCCGTGTTTGTTCATTGTTTAACTCTGTGCAATCGTGAAGGCAATAT
Source organism: Protopterus annectens (assembly GCF_019279795.1). NCBI lineage: Eukaryota > Metazoa > Chordata > Ceratodontiformes > Protopteridae > Protopterus > Protopterus annectens. Next base: position 998,900,115 of record NC_056745.1, on the reverse strand, counting down.
CAATAGTCCTTAATCATAAAAGTTAGACATTTCCAATATTAATTACAGTATGAGCACCATATTATCTGTCAGCTATTTTTAACATAGCTTATAAGTACTTCTTGTAAGTACTTCTCAAGTTAAATGTGAATCTCATATCTACAAACACTTTGCCTTTGATCACGCAAACCAGCTGCTTGGCAGTGCTGTAAGCTAAGAGCTGACTGGCATGTATAACTATGTTTACTGCCCAGTTAGCCTTCATCCCATTATAATCCATGTAAAAACACAACCAAAGGGAAATGACTTGTTAGTGACTGAACATGTATTTAGTCAGTCTTATGTGTGCTCTGCACTCATGCGCTTGAAAATAGATATGTTAGTAGTTGTTCCTAATGTCAACAACACTACAAAAATAAACAGCACAACTGCATCTTAGCATCATCTAAAGCTTTATACTGACAATAGACATTGAGATTGTCTTATAGATGTCTTAATGTAGTTATGAAATCATCACAAATATGAACAGATGTACATCCACAGTTGCAGCCATGCTGATTACAAAGTGTGTGTGTGTGTGTGTGTGTGTGTGTGTGTGTGTGTGTGTGTGTGTGTGTGTGTGTGTGTGTGTGTGTGTGTGTGTGTGTGTTTGACTGTAAGTATATAATGTACACAACATTTTGGCAAACAGTACATATGTCTCACTTTTGCAACATGCATTCCTGACAGTTTATTGCATGTAATTTGAAAAAGCTGCCTTTTAAAGTATACCTGCACATTGGAACCACAACAGAAAAATCCAGATTCCACATGTACACACCACTGTCATAACAGGATTTATTACCTGCATCATATAATGATGATGTCATCATTTGTAAAGACCAGTATGACAAGGAAATGCATACTTTAGAGGTGGTTCAATTATTAAGTACTGTGTTCTGAAGATGGGAGCAAAATAGTTAGGTGTGGGTTAACTTACCACAATAGCCACATTATATGACTGTCTGTATATATATGTTTAAGAGTGTGTACATAGTCAGAATAGCATGAGTCTGTGTCCTACTATCAGCAATATAGTACCATGTAGAAAAAGAACTTTTACAGTCATACAGCAATACACAGCCATTTCATACAGGGCTCCCAATGTCTTCTCCCAGACATACAATGATGATATCATCCACTATAAATTGTCCAGCAAATAGTTCAAAAATGATACTTGTACTGTGGCACTTGCATTAAGCACTGCATTTTCTGAGTTAGCGGTTCTAATTTCACTGTAGTCAACTGGTTTGAGTATGTGTGTGTGTGTGTGTGTGTGTGTGTGTGTGTGTGTGTGTGTGTGTGTGTGTGTGTGTGAGTATGTGTGTGTGTGTGTGTGTGTGTGTGTGTGTATGTGTGTGTGTGTGTGTGTGTGTGTGTGTGTGTGTGTGTGTGTGTGCGCATGCACGCGCATAGTCAGAAAAGCATGAGTCTGTATCCCATTGTCAGCAATCCAGTCCTATGGAGAACAAATATTTTGACAATCATACATGCCTGAACATCCACTTCATACAGACCTCCTACTATCTTCTCCCAAACATACAATGATGATGTCTTCCACTATAAATTGTCCAGGAACAGTGCAAAAGTCAGACTTGTGCCACAGCACTTGCGTTAAGTACTGTGTTCTCCTGCTTGTGTAACTAGTTAGCTAAGAGTTCTAGTCTCAATGCCCATCTGTGTGTTCTGTAATACTAAAAACACAGAATCAATGGGCCCTGACAGCATCCCAGTTTGCCTATACAATAACTTAAAACCTGACTTGGCTGATACATTTGGATCTCTACTTAAACACAGTCTCCAGACAGCCTATGTTTTTGCAGCAACAGGCATCCACCTGAACAAGAATTAATCACCTGAACAGGTGATGCAGGGAATTATAGACTCATAATCCTGACTCTCCTCATCTATGCGATGGAATAAAGATTCATCATGGGCCTTATCAAAAAAGACACAGGTCATGTCCTGACTGTGTAACCAACCCATTTTTGATTCATTAAGGCTAAATCATGCCTGTTAAATCTGGTTGATATGTTCAATGGGGTCACCAAGGGCATGCATGAGGAAAAGACTGTCATCCCACATTACTTGGCCTGGCCAAGGCATTTTACAAAAGTCCACACTCAAGTATTACAAACTATCTCAAATGAGTGTATGCACTTACATTACCAAGTGGATAGACAAATGGATCACAGATAGGACACAATAATGTCAAAGTGTGTGAAGTCACCTCTAGCAAGAGTCCAGTGACCAGGTCCATACCTCAGGTTTCTGGACTAGGCCTTCTCTTGTTCAGTATTTAAGTCACAGAAGTCAAAATAAACTTAGACATCCTTTGTCTAACCATTTTTGTGGATGACTGCAAATTGTGGACAATTATTGACTCCCAGAGAGCTGTTGATATACTACAGAATGCATTAACACACACAAATGATTGCCGCCAGAGCCATGGGGACACATTAGATGAACAAAAAGCATTATTAAAAAGCATTATTAGTCCCTTTTTGAAAAAAATAAATAAATAAATGCACGGCTAATTATGAGATAGACAGAACACCTGAGCTGACCAAGTGGTACATGACCTGGGTACTCAGGTAGATAGTCAGTAGAACTTCCACCAGCATGTGCCCACAGTGGTGACAAATCCCTTATATGTAGCAAAACTCCTGAGTATGGGCAGGCCATCCACATCAAAGGACATTATAGTCCTATTGTCCACAGCTCTCATCATACCAATAATTGAGTTGAGTACAATGCACCCTATTGCATACACCTCATCAAACATCTTCCAGGGATGATTTACTCAAGTTTATCAGTTTTTACATAGTGAGCTTCCACACGTCATTTTAGTCACAGATATGTATTCCTTGTGGGTCATAACCTATAGCTGTTGATAGTGCAGACTTCTCTTCAAGGCATTCTACAAGATGTATATGTGATAAGTCTTCCTGTGATGTACCCAGGAAATACACATTGGCAACACTGATGGCATGGGTTACATTCTTGCAAGTGTGTATTGTGGCATATATGTGTCTTGGAAACCTCTCAACTGCTCATAATTTAAACTACAAATGTAACAGTGTCTCTCAACACCTCCTAAAAGTGGTCATTTTTGAGGAAGGTGTGCTTAATTTCCCTTATAGATTACTGACAAATCATTACAGTTGTACAAGAGTGTTCATGCAGAACATGCATAATTGTTCACAATCACATATTTTATGTCAGTGTCACATACTAATGGTGACATTATTCTGATATTGTCCAGGATTGTGCATATTTCTGTTTACTGTTATCCATAAGCCTGTTGTCCTGATTGGCTGAGACATATGCTGACATTGCATTCATATTCAAGCAACTAATTTTGTACATCTTCACAATCTGTATATACCCCCTATTGTTTATACTGTCCTTGCTAAATGTCCTCTCCAGTGATCATGCCAGGGTGTTTTTATCACAACCAATTATCTCCACTGATATGTGACCTTGTGTGACAGTCACATAATATACAATAACTGTGTGATGGTATGAATATACCCACACAGTGAATATGTAAACAGTAGTACATACTACATTATGCCATAAGCCTGTTGTCCTGATTGGCTGAGACATATGCTGATGTTGCATTCATATTCAAGCAACTCATTTTGTACATCTTCACAATCTGTATATACCCTCTATTGTTTATACTGTCCTTGCTAAATGCAGTCTATGTACCCATAATGATCACTTAAAGAAATCCCAATGCCTCAGAGCTACACGCTCCAGGAATCTAAACCTTGTCATCACAATAAACAAAACATGCTGGTGGGATAGGTTCCTGATCCAGAGACTCCCCAGACTCTGGAATAGATTGCCCATACATGTCAAGCAGAGTGCCTCTTTGGACCTCTTCAAGAGGAACCTTGACAATTGGATGGGAGAAAGGAAATTCACCCCAGGGATCACGTCAGTCGCCCTGCTAGACAGGGGTCCAGGAAAGTAAATAACGTGGGAAGAAATAGCCAGGGAATTGTTATGGCTAGGCTTGTATAGGCCCTAGGGCTGATAGCCTAGTACCAACCTATGAGCCAACCTATGAACCTATGTACATATGTGATTACTATTCATGCTACAACTGTGTTGTCTTTGGGGTGTATGTATATTGACATGCCCTTATCTGGTGTATATTACCATGTTTCATTTGTCCTTTTCCCCTTTCTGCATTCCTACCATTCATGTCTGTCACTCTTTTCAATACGCACACTTCTCCAGACTTGTGTATTTATAATGCAGTCTATGTACCCATGATGATCACCTCAAAATCTTTATTTCAGTATAGCAGCAGTAAAAGTCCAGGAGTTGGAAAAATACTCTTTGTTCAAGCAGTCCAAGTGAAAACCAAAAAGAAAGAGAGTATTCCATGGCTAAAAGTACTAAAAATATTTTAATATACAGGTCTGAAGAAGCAATTGTAAAAATAGACTGTGAAAGTGCTTACAATTGTTATTATTTCCCTGTGTATTAATGTATTTTTAGTACTTTTAGCCATGGTATACTCTCTTTCTTTATGGACTTTATTTCAGTATGCCAAAATCATGTTGCACTGTACATTGCTCTGAGTACACTTTTCTATAATGTGGAAAGAGGTTATCCTAGGTATCTTATTGAAAAAATGTTAATAGAAGTTAAAAGTAAAAGAGCGGATATTTTTTTCCCATTGCTTGGTTGTTCTACGGAACAAGTTTCCATAAAAGAAAAAAACAGTTCCCACATCGAACATAATAAAGCATTTATACATACTTATAATAATGACTCACTGAAAGTGAAAAATTCCATATTGAAATACTGGCCAATTTTAAGGTCCAGTGAAGATACTAATACATGCTTACCCACAAGACCAACCTTTGTAAACGCTAGAAATACTAATCTTAAAAATATGTTTGAAAAGCAACAATCTCATTTGAGGAATGTAAATTGTTTAAGAACCGGCACTTTTGAATGTAACAGTTGCAAGCAATGTTCATATAATATGAATGTTAATAGCTATTTCATTAAACATTGGTTTGAAAAAGCATTTCATGCGAAAGCGCTAACCAATTGTCTGTGGATCCAATAAACAGATTTTGTTTCATTATTTGGAGTTTCCAGCATTTTTTGGACTGAAAAGTCATTTGTGTCTATTGAACTGTTAAACTACGTTTTGGGCTTGGTCTTGGTCTGAATAGACTGAGACTATTTTTCTAACAAGCTTATTTAAACAAGTAAGGATACGTGAAGATTTTTGGAGCGAACGCCAGTGTTTGTTTTTTATTATTGCATATAGAAATTTCAAAGTCAAATCTGAAGCATATTACAACTGTGCTTCCAAGGGGGTGGTCTATTTAGGGGTTTGTCAGATGTGTGGAAGTTTCTACATGTGTAAAACGGAAAGGACACTATGTAGAAGAATCTATGAACATTTATACAACATACAGAAAAGGAAAGAGAATAATGCTTTTTGTAAACACCTTACATTATGTCCCAATATGTCCCTAAGGTTTATAGTACTAGAGCAGGTACCTTTAAATCCAAGAGGTGGTGATTGGGAGTCCATCTTAGAACAGAAAGAATTAATGTGGCAATTGAGGCTTGACGCCTCTAGAACACCAGGGTTGAATGAAGCTATTAGTATTAATAGCATTTTAAAACTAAGACGAGCTAAACTTTAATGTTTATCTGAGATTGCCTCTTTTTGACTTGTGAGTATTCTGTGTTCACTATTAGTTATGTGCATTTATATAGGGTAAGACAAAATGGGTACTTTACCATATAGGTAGAAATGAAATATCTTAAAAACACTGTTGTAAATAGTGAAGTTTCCATGTTTACATTCTGAATTATGAGAAAAGAAAAGATATGAGTGAAACCAGGTAATCGTGAAAATTTCTGTTGAGAGACAGTGACTATCACGAGACACCACTAGGAACGTAATATTTCACCTTATGTTAGTTAAGCTACGCTCCTAATAATTTTAACAATTTTAACAATATTTTATTAGTTTTTATTATGTACATAAATTAACGCAAGTTGCTATTTATTTATACAAGCTAAATATAAGATTTGATGGTGGGTTATTATAACACACAAGGTACGAGCTGTTTATATTTGCATTTGCAAAAATATATTTTATTAATACTCAGTGATTTCTATTTTTATTTAAAAGTTTATACAAAAATCTTTATAGATATTTAGTAGGTATGTTTTTACTTTCATGTAGTTTATATGTTGACAAGTGAATAAAATGTTGTGTTTTTAACGTTTTGTATCAAACGCGCACACAGCGTTATGACTAAGTACTATGAAGTACCAATTAATTTATCAATTATTGAATTAGTGGATGTGATGACTTGACTATATAAGCTATCCAAAAATGTTCTGTGATTATCTTGAAAAAGCCTGGCAGAGTATCAGGCGAAAGCGCTTGTGGATATCACTTCTACATTGTTCGTTTTGTGAAATAAAGTCAGTTCTGTTTGTCTAGGAAGAGTTCATTGGATTTTTTGGTTATCTTCTGCTTGTGCTACTTTTGGCTTCTTTGGGACTCAGTTCGTTTTTATTTATTTCAGTATGCCAAAATCATGTTGCACTGTACATTGCTCTGAGTACACTTTTCTATAATGTGTTAGTACTACAGTCACTGTCTTAATTTTATCCCTTGTGGTCATTGTGGCTGTCCTTGCAGTCTCAGAGAACAAATGTGTGTGTAGGTAAACTTGTCTGCATGTCTAAATGTGTTTGCGCTGCTTTACATGGTTTCCTGGCCAGCAGCACTGTTGCTGGCCATAAACCCTCTCTTGTATCGGTGTAAGCTCAATGCATGGCATGCACATGTGATTAGCACTGCTGCCCATCATGCAAACATATGAACTCCATGTAGGCTTCATGCTAAGCCTACAAGGAGTCTATTGAATCCCTGTGATTATCTGGATATTATTTTTTTTTGGTCTTCACATGTACCATCAGCAAGCTACTGTGCCAATATTGTGCCCTAGTAAGAAAAGAAACCTGAAGTGACCACTGAAACCACTCACATTGTGTATGACAAATATTTATCATGAAATCACAGCCCTTTGAAAACAGTACACTTTATAGCATGCCACTTAAAATCAAAACGTAAAACTGTTAATGAACTTTCATTTTCCCAACAGAACAATGCCTAGTCTGTACTTGATTTGTCACTAGTTAATACCATCTTGCAGTAGTGAATCATTCAGGTAGACTTTAGCAATGACAGAGTTCATTATCAGCATATTAAAGCAGTTATTTTATTTTTGGTTTTTGTTTGTTTAAATCTTCACAGCACTTAACTCTTTCTGTTTCAGGTCAATGCTTCACTTCCTATATGCCAGTACGTTAATTTTTGCAGTTTTGTGATGTTTTAAAATGAAAACAGAAGCAATTTCCTGCCAAAAAGGAAATAAGCAACTTACATATGGGAGCTGAACACTCAGCTTGAAACAATAACCAACTAAGTGCATTAAACATAATGAAGTCACAGATCTAAGAATTTGTTCATGCATTCAGAAATCATCGGTGCTAAAATTTGTTCTGAAAATCACTAAAGAAAAGCAAGCCATGTATGTGCAAAATTTTGTTATACTTTTCACAAGCAAGGACAAGTTTTAATTTTCTTCAAATATTTAGATATGAAAGCATAACAGATTAATGCATTCTTGGGCTCCTTATCATATATATAAATAAAACTACAACATACATTAAATATCTTCGGTTTAACTTGTCCCATGAAACAGATGTTATGTTTGAAGGGTATTTGATATTGTTCATTTATTTCCATTTCTCCTTCTTTATTATATAATTTATCACAAATTGTTATAAATAACAAAAACAAATGCATACATTCACTATACACAAGGAATAACTTTTCTACAACTGCTCTTAAAAAATCAAATGCCACAGGTTTTTATTGCTTCCACCTCCATTTTCCAACTCTGTGAATCAATGCAATTTACTTAACTAAACAATGCTTCTCAGTCACCCCTAAAAAGAAACACTTATAAAATAAAACTGAATATAATTTAAAAAATTCACAGGTACCCTCACATGCAATACTCACACACACACACACACACACACACACACACACACACACACACACACACACACACACACACATATACAGACATATGCATGCAAGTGGGCAAACACACACACACAAACACACACAGATGCATTCACACATGTACAGACACGTAATGGAGTACACACACATAAGATTATAATAGTAAAACAACCATTCTAACAGCATAACAAGACTCTCTTCCAAGGCCTAGTAAAGGGTCTGATAAAATTATGCCCATTGTAGTGAGTCCACTCAATGCAAATGCCTAATGCCAAATTATGTACTGAGGATGACCAAATGCAATCAGTCCTTTCGAAACAACATTGACCATCTAAATCTTCACCATAGAAATTAAGTTCAGTCATACTACACTGAAAAAAGTTAAGGTAAAACAAGAATAAAATAGAACAGTCATTTTACTAGCCAATGGAAAACTGTCAATACTGTCAAAATAAATCCAACTCTATAAAGCTATTGCAAAACACATGACACTCACAAATCCTCATATAGCCATCTCTATACTAGTAAAATATTTGAAAACTGAAAAAATAGCATATTCAAGAAAAATATGTTCAAGCTACTTAGTAAGGAAACAAATGGTCATTCATAGACAATATACACTATAAAGAACTGAACATGGGGAAGCAAGGTTGTGTGTGTGTGTGTGTGTGTGTGTGTGTGTGTGTGTGTATATATATATATATATATATATATATATATATATATATATATATATATATATAAATAATACTATGTTCTTTGTCTCAAATTTTACAACAAAAGAAACTTATTCATTGCAATCTCTTGTATATTACAAAAGTTTACAAATGTTGCATTTTCTAGTAAAAAAAAAAATGTAAGCCTGTTTCCTACCTTTCCTGTAACTAGTGTTCCAGATACAGATTTGCTGTATCCATGACTGTATGTAAGCTTCTGAACCCCCCCCCCCCCAAGCCTTTCTGTGTTGGAGGGAAGCCTTCTAGCTTATCAGTGGAAGTGGTAAGCACTAGGTAACCTGTCTACCACATAAGGAGTGGTTCTGGCCCAGAAATTGTAGTTATTGGCCATTTGGGCAATCTCTTCCATCTCTCTCAACTTTGTGATTTGAAAGCCTGCATTTGCACTTGTTTCTGTCCTGTAACTCATCTAGTGCCAATACAGATTCTTAGTTTTAGCACTTAAATTTGCTTATTCATGCTCAATACATGTTCAGACCTTGTAAGCACTAAATAAACTTCTAATTAGTATAGAACTCAATCTTCCTCATTGCATAGAGGAAAACATTTTTCGTACTTACTTTTCTCACTTGCTTAGAGAAAAACAGCTCTTGTACTCACTTTCCTCACTTATCTAGAGGAAAATAGTTTTTTATTCAGGCATGTCCAAGGGTCAGCTCCCAGTGTTCTCTCCTGTCTATCTGATGAATCTGGGCATCTTGAGGCAATGTAGAAATTGCCTCATGTACACAGACAACCCTCTCCTCCTACCACCCAACACTACAACCTGTGAGAGATGCACTTATCTAGCCAAAGTGGAGGTAAAGCTCTCTTCAACCAAGACTGAACTTGACAGTCATGAGGAGAAAGTAAACTTTTGCACCACACCACACTCATCACGTAGTCTCACTAAATCTACACCACCAAAATCCACACATAGTAGCAGAAAAACATTCGCAGAGGCTCTCAATAATAATCTGTCTAAGCAACAGAGACCTCCAAAGCAGAAACGCAAGCAACCTCCATCCCCCAACACAACTCAAATGACACATAGCCCACAGACTCAGTGTGCCATTCAACCACAGCCAATAAGGCAAAACAATGTACCCAACACACTAGTCATAGGTGACTCTATAGTCAGGCACACTGATGTCCCAGTCACCAGGCTAAACAAGAAGAAGGTTACTGTCAGCTGCCTGTTGGGTGTCAGGATCCACCATGTAACCCACGCACTCAGGTCACTCCACAACAAGTACAAATATGACTCTGTCATTGTCCATGTTGGTGTGAGTGACCTGAGACATACCTCCCTGGACTACATGAAAAGAGACATGGAAGAGCTTTCCGATCTTGTAGCCCAGGCAGGGATGACCCTAGCCCTGAGTAGCATTCTGCTATCGCCCAGAATGCTACTGCAGTACAAGGACAAAATGATTGACTTCAACAATTGGCTAAGCTTCTGGTGTCATTATAAGGGGATCCAGTATCTGTCTGCTTGGGATGACATGGTCAACAGATCACGATGCTTTGCCACAGATGGCCTGCACCTGTTGCCCCTGGGATTCCGGATACTGGCTAAGGCTCTTGCTGTCCCTATAGTGCCTTTTTTAGGCAAGGTTCAAATAACAAATTCACCACCATAGCAGGAACAGGTAAGCAAAAGCTGAGGGTAATGCTACTCAATGCTAGAAGTCTAAATCTCAAAATGCACTCACTCAAGGCACTCCTTAAAATGGAGAACATCGATATCTGTGCAGTGACTGAGACCTGGTTCAAGGCTCCAGAGAATACCACTGCACTACCAGGCTATAACTCATACCACACTTTTCGGCCATGTAACCTGGACTGAAACACCAAAGACGGAGGTGTGTCCATATTCATTAGGGATATCCAAAACTCCAGGCTAGTTGCTCAGCACAATGCATCTGAGGTTATCCAAGTGCAACTAACTCTAGGCAAAACTGCAATCCAAACTGTAGCTTGCTACAGATCCCCCATCATGCCCCAGGATTCCCACTCCTCTTTTCTTGATGTACTGGAAAATATTAGGGTTCAACCAAACACCCTAATAATGGACGACTTCAACTACACAACCATTAACTGGGAAAACTACTCGTGTACCAACTCCTTAGCTCAACGCTTTCTGGAATTCATAAACTCCAATGCTCTGGGTCAACTTATCTACACCCCCACCAGGGGCAGCAATATCCTAGACCTCGTCATTACCAACATGAGTGACCGGTGTTCCACATCTGAAGTCAACTCCTCATTGGTCCGATCCGACCATAAGCTAATCACCCTTGATATCCACATCCCGCCCCCACCCCCATTAAGGAAACCACAGTAAAATAAATTCTCCAAAGCCAACTTCAAGCTTCTTAAGACAGAAGTGGTGAACTTCATGACACCCATGCAGATGGACAATACAGTTACAACTGCTGAATCCTACACAAATGCACTCTATAAGCACTTATACGAGTGCATGGATTGTGCTATCCCAAACAGAACCAAGACGCTATCCTCCTAAAAAAGGAAGCCGATATGGTGGTCCCCTGCCATAAACAAACTGTACAACAGAAGGAAGAAACTGTTGCAAAAGAGAGTAAAATCCCATGAGTGGAGGAGCTCCCCGGTCAGCCTCAGTAAGAAGCTGAGATCCCTTATAAGATCCTGCAAAGCTAGCTATGAAAACAAAATCACCACTACTTCCAAGGACAACCACAAAGCATTCTATAGCTATGTCAAGAATCTCGATGGCAACACCCAGATCTGCTCTGAGTTACAGCACAAAGGCACAAAAATTACAGAACCAACTGATATTGCCACCAACCTGTCAGATAGGTTCAGTGCTAACTTTACCCCCATCTCACCCCCTAAAGGGCCCATATCTAAACAGGAATAATGCAGAGTCCCTGTAATCACAACTACGCAGGTAAAAGCTGCACTCTCTAAAGCCAAAAACACAGCATCCATGAGACCGGACAACATCCCTGGCTGCGTTTTACACGAACTTCAGAATGAACTGGCTCCCCACTTAAGCACCATGTTCAATAATAGCCTTGCATCAGGCTCTGTGCCCACTGAATGGCACACAGCAACAGTTATCCCACTTCACAAAGGGGGAGCCACCACTGATCCCAGAACTATTGACCTATTAGCCTAACGAGCCTGGTCTGCAAGGCCATGGAACATATCATCATGGAACTCATAAACAAAGACATTGGTAGCATCCAAACTCTGGATCCCACCCAGTTTGGGTTTGTGAAAGGCAGATCATGCCTCCTGAACCTGATTGACTTTTTTGAGGCAGTCACCAAAGCCGTAGATGAGGGTAAGGTGGTTCACACAGCCTATCTTGACCTCGCCAAGACTTTCAACACCATCCCCCATTCCGGAATTATAGCTAAACTCACTAAACTAAGTCTAAATCCCTATGTCACAAGATGGGTTGCCAACTGGCTCACTGACAGAACCCACACTGTAAAAGTTCCAGACTCCAAATATGACCTCAAAGCAGTGACAAGTGGAGTACCACAGGGTTCCGTCCTGGGACCTCTCCTGTTTGTTATATACTTCTCTGAAGTACAGGCTAACACAGAAGGCCTCTGGCTAATGAAGTTCTCAGATGATTGCAGACTTGGAGCCATAGTCAAGTCCCCAAATGATATGGACATCCTGCAGAAGGGCCTCGCTGAGACAGATGCCTGGTGTCAGAGCCATGGCCTCAAGCTCAATGCCAAAAAGTGCAGTGTCATCCCCTTTGGTAAAAACTCTCTACCCATGAACTACCACATAGGCAGCAATCTACTTAACACCAAATGCGTGATAAGAGACCTTGGGACCCAAGTGGACAGTAGTTTCTCGTTTGATAGTCACATCATCACAGTAGTCAGGAAGTCCTTCTACATGGCACACCTCATCATAAAAGGGTTCTCATCCAGGAAAAAAGAGGTCATTGTTCCCCTCTACTCAACACTCATTAGACCCATTATAGAGTGCAACGCCCCTTTTGGAATGTGCCTCACAAGACATCTGCAGCAGCTGGAAAGGCCACAGAAGTACCTCACAAAGAGGATTACTGGCCTCAAACAAATGCCCTACACTGACTGCCTCAAAAAACTCCATAGCATATCACCTACTCCGAGGTGATCTCTGCCTAACATATAAAGCTATGTCAAACCCAGAGCTGTTGGACATACTACACCTAAAGAAATCCCAATCCCTCTGAGCTGCACACTCTAGTGACCTAAACCTTGTCACCACAATAAAAAGGACATGCTGGAGGGATATATTCCTGTCCCAGAGACTTCCCATACTCTGGAACAGACTAGCCATCTATGTCAAACAAAGTTCTTCATTAGCACTCTTCAAGAAAAATCTTGATGAATGGATGGAAAATAGGAAATACACTCCGGGGATCACTTCTGTGTCTCTGCTCGACAGTGGTACAGCAAAATAACTTTCTTGGGTGGCGTAAGCCAGGGAACCTTGTTGGCTAGGCTTACATAGGCCCTTGGGCCGATAGCCTAGTACCTACCTATGAACCTATGAATATTATTTTCACTGTTATAGTATCTATTGCCTGAGACAAAGCTGAAAATAGTCACTGTACCAACACACGCACCCTAGGTTTAAAAAATAAATAAATTAATTAATATACACTGACCCACAAAAAGAGCGAAAAGCACACTCAGATATATAGTAGAAAAAAAGCACTCACAAGACCTTCATTTCATAAAATCCTCTTGAAACTATTTATACTTTTTTCATTTTAAAATTATTCAATTACTGCAGCCCATTAACATCAGTGGAAAACTGTATCATTAAATACATAGAAAAAATAGAATACCTGAGTCCTGTGTTGTTTGATAAGTGAAATATTTTGTGCAGTATTAGAGAACATATTCATTGTCTTTGCAACTCAACCTGAAACTCATTTGTTTAACCTGCAACACAAGATATTTTATGTGTCATGCAGTAGAACTCATACAGTCCAAAAAAAATTATGCCGGTATTCTGATAATCAGCATGTCAGAAACAGCAACTACCAATAAAGTCAGAAATTTTGTATATGAATAGTAATGCTAAGGAAGGGGCTTTTCTAAGGTAAGGTGCAAGTTCGGGGTTAAGGGTGAAGTTAGGATTAGTAAACATGGGCAAAGGGGCTTTAGTTCTGAAAAAATGTCAGCTTTGACAAAACCTGCAAGCATTAGCTTAGGGCATCTTTGTGACTGAAGGATACAGAAATTAAAATAAGAGTATGAATAAAATGCACAAACATTAGAAAATGGCAGGTATATGAAAGAACTGAAGCAGACACATATATGAATGATATGTATCAGAGAAGGAGTGAGAGGTGTTTGAGTCTTGCTTCTCACTGCTTCCTGAATACCAGTGTCACTGACTCTCTGAATCATCAAGGGTCATGAAGTGGACTGATTGGGGTTGTGAAGGAGAGGGACAGTTTAAATTAAAAATAAATGATCATTGGTATTGGGGAAAATATGAGTAATGGATATATTTTCAAGTCTTGATTGCAAGTATATTTAATAGAGGTGTGTGTGTGTGTGTGTGTGTGTGTGTGTGTGTGTGTGTGTGTGTGTGTGTGTGTGTGTGTGTGTGTGTGTGTGTGTGTGTGTGTGTGTGTGTGTGTGAGTGTGTGCGTGTGTGCGTGTGTGTGTGTGTGTGTGTGTGTGTGTGTGTGTGCACGTGTGTGTGTGTGTGTGTGTGTGACCTTAAAGAGCTGGGGCAAGCTGGATGTAGAAGTCAGTTTAAACTTCTATTTATCATCATGTTTGGGTATTCTGGCATTAGGAAAAGCTTAAAAATGTTATTTAATCTGTTTTCATATGAATGTCACTCTGTCAGTCACTGACCTGGTATCTCAGTCTTTTAAATGCTTTGCATTGAGTACATTTTTCATCCTTGGTTTGGCACCTATGTCTTTAATGCAAACAGGTAATCTGTAAATGTTTCATCTCCCAGGCTCATGCTTACACTTATCAAGGGTATCAGAACTTGTCAGAGATTTGGGATGCATGGCTAGGCTTAAAAAGGCCCTTGTGGTCATTTCCTAGTAAACACCTATGAACCTATGAATGGTAATGTTTATTACCTTAAAGCTTAGTGGTATTCATAGTCATTCCATGGATGCTTTAAGGTTATCTGTGATGTCTGTGAATGAGTGCAGATACATACAGGCCACTTACGCTAATGCTCAACAGCCACGTATATACATTATAAAAAGAAGAGTCTCACCAATTTTATCCACCTTACAATTTTCTGCCAGTCTTGCTATTTCCAGGAGTGAGTTGCTTGTCTTGGCTGAGCCTAAACTGCATGTGCTCAGAGGTGCTTGCCAGCCAGGGATGTGGAAATATATGCTGAGGATAACTCGATATAACTTTGATAATCAGGTTCAGAGTGGACAAGGTCATTATAAGGGTCTCAGTGAGTATGTATGACCCCCATAGATGTAATGGAGAAATTTGTGGACTTCCTTTCCTCGTGGACAGTAAGATATATATGGTGCATGCTATACTTGTTATAGGGACCTCTCAGTGACAGACCATGACATGTTGGAAAGTCACAAGCTTCTTCCTCAAGGATGCTGCAGCAGTTCCTGGATGCACTCTTGGTACATGTTGATCAGTACATATATTTTTCAGTGTCACATCAGAACCAAGAACAGACTATGTTTGCCTTTTAGGATGTGACATGTTATCCTGAGCTATTCAGTACAAACGATTGCACCAATGTTGCAATTAGAACCCAGTCTGGTCCAAAGTGAAGTGGAACCACAATGGAATGGGATATCATTGCATCAGTTGCCAGGTATTGTGTGATGCATGTTGGTACATCACCAGCATGTTTGCCAAGCATCCTGGCAGTGCACATGATTCCCATATTTGGCACTCTAGCTCAGTCAGTCACCTCTTCCTGCATGGTAGCATGCCCAGTGGTCATCTTGTTGGTGAGTAGAAACATATATTTTTCTCTTTTTTCTGCTATATTTAATTAGTTTTTCATGGTAAAATGTATTGTTGAATGCTAAATCAATTTTCCTTTGTTTTGTCTTCACCAATTTTCTCTCTGTCTCTCTCTCTTTTGACTTCATTGTGATGTTGGATATCCATATGAGCCATGGTTCATGTCACCAATGAAAAATCCAAGTGGAGCTGCAGAAGAGATCTGCAACATCCCTTTGGCAAAAACAAAGTGCCCACAAATTTCCACATAGGTGGTAATCCATTAAGTACAGAAGAAGTCATTAGGGACCTGGGGACCCAAGTTGATAGCAATCTCTCATTTGACAACCACGTGGCCAAAGTGGTTAGAAAAACATTTTATATAGCCCACCTAATCATGAAGGGATTCACATCTAGATTATGGGAGGTCATCGTGCCTCTTTACTCATCCCTCATCAGGCCCATAATCGAGTACAATGCCCCTTTTGGGATGTACCTTACCAAACACATGCAGCAACTGGAAAGACCCCAAAAGTACCTCACCAAGAGGATCAAAGGGCTCAAACAGATGCCATATGCTGCCCAGTTAAAGAAACTCCAGCTCTACTCAGTGGCATACCGCCTGCTCAGAAGTGACCTGTGCCTGACATATAAGGCCATGTCCAACCCGGAATTAAGGGACATGCTGCACCTCAAAAAATCCAAATCCCATCAAGCTACACACTTGAGAGACTTGAACCTCAGCACTGAAATAAATAGGACATGCTGGAGGGACAGATTCATAACCCAGAGGCTCCCTTCACTATGGAATAAAATCCCAGTCCAGGTTAGGCAGAGTCCCTCATTGACTCTCTTCAAGAGGAATCTTGATGAGTGGATGGGAGATCATAGGTTTACCCCGGGTATCACTTCTGTGTCACTGTTAGACAGAGGCACAGTATAGTAACCTCGAAAAAGGGCATAGCAAAATTAATTTAAAATGGGTGGCGAAAGCCAAACATACTCTGGCTAGGCTTATAAATGCCCTAGGGCAGATAGCCTAGTATGAACCTATGAACCTATGAACCTATGAACATATCCCTAGCCCAGGCCTGTATTGTCATCAACAGCATCTTTGGCCTACTGAAGAGACATTTTATGTGTCTGGATGAGTCTGGGGTTGCCCTTCAGTATGATCCATATATTACATGCATAATGTTTACTGCATGTTGCATTCTGAATAGTATGATTATGCACCAGTCTGGTGGGGAAGTAACCGTTGCTGTCACTGCAACTCCCAGTTCCAGTTCTACTAAGATTAATTATGACCAACCAACAACTATAGTAAGAATTCAGGCTCATGCATGGGATACTGCTTCCTAGAAAAAGTGGTAGCATCTTATCCAGAACTATGGCCAATAACATTCAGGTTAGTGTTTTCATTCTTTTAAAAAATATGGAGTGATACCTGTAGGCTATGTTGTGTGGTGCATGGTCTGCTGTCATAGTTCATCTGAAACTCTGTCTAATCTTAAAATAGTTTATTTTGTTATTTCAGAACAGCTACTCATATTATTGTTTGTAAAAGTTATGCCTGAGCACTCCTGAACTCCTGTTCAGTGATGTAATAAGGCATCATGTAAGGAATAATCACAATTAACCATTTTGCACAATGCATTCTACTGAGTTGTTTTACCTACATATGTGCATAATTAATGTCCTCATGTGGTATCATTTGTAAAAAAAAATGTTAGTTCAATATTTTACATGAGTTCATACCTTGCATTTGAATTAAAACATATCCTATTGTTGTTTACAGCATGCAATAATTTTTAAGTTTATGTGGTCTGTTGAAGTACTGCACTTTAGATTATTTTATTTTGTCATACACAATAACTTGTGGTATCAGAGACAAAGCATGTCATCATCTGTGCAGTGATGAGGGTTAAGTGACAGTAGTGTTTGTTCACATGGCAGTATACTCATTGTAATCTGTATTTTTCTCATTACTATGTTTCAATGAAAACTTAAGTAATGTCACTTTAACATTGTAGGTAAATGCCAGCTGTAAGAATGGTAATACAGAGAACATTGGTAACTGCAGTCTTATCTCATGTCATACAGAAGTTTAATGCAGTACCAATGAAAGAATGAAATGCATAGTTGCAAAGTGTGCTAATTACACATACAAACCCACTTTTTTTTAAATAACTTATTCTCTTCTGAGTTACACATTGACCAGTGTATATGAAAGAGAAATTGTAACTAACAGAAATGTCACACTTGAATCACACTGGGTGAAGTTCAAATGTGTCATACAAATCTCCTAATGATGGGCTAGATGAACTAGTTTCTCCTACATCCTCTTACCTACTTCCCTTGCAAACTACCCTGTTATATAAAAATTTTGAAAAAGTAAGGATGTCTATCCCCTACCAAAAACATTGCGCCATACTCTCCCACGTCTGCCAGCACAACCCTCTTGATGTTTTCCTTGTGTGTTTCCCACATTGTTGTGTCTCCCCTTTTTCAATTTTTCCTACCTCCCCTTTCAACTCTTTAATGATACCATCAGGGTGTCTAAATAAAAACACCCCTATATAAGACATATTAAACCCTTTCATTTTATTTTTTTAAATTAGTAATAAAAGCAGTGCTGTTTTCAGCTTGCCTTAAATCTTTCAAGTTTATCTGCTGATTGTCACATCCGTCCTCAATATCCAAATACATATGAAGTTATATGAAGCCACACATTTTACATAGTACTTCACATGTACTTAATGTTTTGCTTTAGGTATTTTACACTTTTGCCATAAGTGGGCATGATTTCCAAAATGCTTTCACTTTTCCTTATTTAGCACTGATAATCTTGCACTTAACGTATTTGCATATATGCATAGTGGAACTTCTCACAAATAACTGCTATGTCCCTGCAATCTCCCAGATGCCGCACACTCAAATTTATTTCCTTATGATTATGTACCTTAATACAGATGCATGCTTTAGATTTGACACCTATAGTTAAAAGGCATTAATAAATGTCAATATTGTTTTAACTTCAGACCTGTTTGCTAGAACTGTATTTATTTTTCCAGATGTAAAATGTTCCTTTTGTATTAATATTAGAGATTGCTTTCAAGCACAGGGATTCATTTACATTAGTCCCAAGCACATAAATTCTTACAGTTTCCACAGTCAGGAAATATTGACAGTTTGTGGAAGTATATATATAGGTATGCATTGTCAGCTAACAATTAAAAAAAAAGCTAAACATTAGATACAGTTCTTTGCCAGTCTTCCTTCTTGTAGATAGTATAATCTACATGGCCAAAACAAAAAATGACTATTTTTTTCAGGAGGAATATTTCCTGTCCCACAAGATGTAGTATTTTATAATAAGAACTTGAATTTATGATTCTGTTTTGATTTTCTTTATACATTCTTGCACAGCTAAAATTATTTTATCAAGTAAAATTTATCTCTTGAAAATATTTTAAAAATAAACAAATGCAATCTATTAAACATGAAAAGCTGTTATAACTAGTTTGTTTTTTTGGCTGTCTCTGACTTGGTCTTGTATTTGTACAAAATAATGAATAGCAGTCCTAAAAGTTATGTGGCAGAGATGGATATCTAATTTAAAATGCACATCTCAAATTTAGATTATTGCACTGCTAATTGTAATATGTAGTTCTTCCTCCATTACCCTTATAATAAAAAGTCCAGACATCTGTAAAGTAAATCAGTTTTGTACGTGATGTGGTTAATGTCAGATCGGTACAAGAAATTTAGCAGGTTTGTAAGCCATGAGTTTATATGAAGTTTATCTGAGGTATCATTTAACATTTACAATCTAACTTTTTTTCATGTTTAGTATTTGGTCGTGGTTTATTCTTTCGCTTGCTTTATTTTCTTTATACTGCATCAAACGCACTAGGCAGGCTGTCACCTATCAAAGAAAGCATGATATGTAAATAGAATGGTTAGAATGGTTTGACTTAAAAATACAGTGGTGTGGAGTCAATAAGTGCTGGAATAAATGTCAGTTCATCTGCAACTCTGAGCATTGCCTTCCAGTGGAGTATTGTTCTGTACACTGAAATGAATTCTCCTTTGAATGGAAGAATGCCATCACATACCATAAAAGCAACCAAGATGAAATTTAAGAATGATGGCAGCATCCTTAGTATGACATAAGTACTTTGTGGATAGCTATTGAAATCCATGCCACAAAGAATCTGATAGCAACAAGACCATGGACACAGAACAGCATACAGTAAAAGTAATAAACATTACACTTTGGTGAGACAGCTTCATCAAAATCAATGTCTTTCAGCTTTTCCCGGTTAGGGGGCGCCACAGCGGAACTCCGGTCCGCTAATGATTGGCAGTAGATTTTCACAAACGCCGAGGTGCCAACTCGACGTTCGACCTTCAATGAAGGCACTCCCATTTACGCTTGACTTTTGAATGCCCACCCAACCATGGAGAGGACATGCTGACTCCACACAGAAGGCACTTCCCGCACTCCAGCCGAGAATCGAACGGGAGAACCTCTTGCTGTGAGTAGTAGCGGCCTTAGGTCAACTGGTGTCCTAGGCAAAAGGGCTCCATGGCGCCCCCCACCACACCACCCAGTGCCCCCATTCTTGTCTACCTACACCAAATAAACACTGAAAAAGTGCCCCTGCTAGACCGGCGCCCTAGGCGGCCGCCTAGTTGGCCTATGCCTAAGGCTGGCTCTGGCTGTGAGGCAACAACGCTACTGCTGCACCACCACAGATTACATGAAAAATTGACATGGCTCATTCTAGACATCAACCACGGCAAAAAACATTCATCACACAACATGAATGGATGTGCAACAGGAGATTCCTGATACAGAAATCCAAGACCCCACCTCTGATGGCAGATTATCCTACTATTCAACTGAAGCTCATGAGCAACTGAAAAGTACAGAGACATAAAATTTCTTAAAACAGAATGTTTTAGAAATACGAAGCATGACACAAAAAAATTACCCAAGAAAAACAGACATATATCTTTACAGACAATGTATATTGCGTGTAGCCATACTCAGGCATGTTCCTGTCAAAGTACACCATTTTTACTGATAGGTAGATTTAGCAAATCAAGTAACAGTTCAGAAACATCCTTCATGAACTATAGAATTGATAATTACTCTCTGAAATGACTGTCTTGCAAAAAATGCAAAACTCAAATCTATTTCCAGGCCTCTAAAATTACTTGAACACCTTTATAGCATTACTGAAAATGTCAGTTAATTAAAATACCTTGGGGCTTTATTTCGCACCTTCCTAAATTTCAAACTGTACCTGAACTACGCACTCACAAAAGAAAAATACTTTTCACTGTTCTGGGCTAATAGGTTCTGCCCTTTTCTATCCAAACTCAATAGAAATACCAAAGGTGAAGGTATCTTACTGACTTAGCTAGATTACTATCTCCTGCTAAGTGTTGCAGCTCCTAAAATTATATCCACCATTCAGTTAATTTCAAATGCCATTTACAGATTTGTCACTCTCCAAAAATGAACACCACTGTGCAACTATTAAAAAACGAACTGGCTACCTGTGAATCAACAATGTTAATTTTTTTCTTGATGATGAGTCTTTCGGCTTTTCTCGGTGAGGGGTCGCCACAGCAGAACTCCAGTCCGCTAATGATTGGCAGAATATTTTTTACGTGCCGAGTTGCCATCCCTGACGCACAACCTTAAACGAAGGTACGCCCATTCACGCATGTCTCCACACAGAAGATGCTCTAGCTGAGAATCAAACAGAACAGCATCTTACTGTGAGGTGACAATGCTACCGCAGCACCACCACCGCAGTTAATTCAGCTATTTAAACTTATTAAGAATGACACCTTCTTTCCACTATCTTTCAGTCTCTTCACAGATACACCAACATACAGTCTTAGACATCTTAACCACTTACATCCTCACCTCCAAACCCTCCCAAACTAGGCTTCGCTGCACAGACTGTTCTTTCTTATCCCTTAGTCCCAAACTATGGGAATCTCACCTTTCTTTTCTTAAAGAACATTCATCTTAGCTAATATTTCATTCACAAATAAAAACACATTTCAACTCTCTAGGAAAGTCTAACTGCATTTTTTACGTGTCAAATAACTTAACATCTTTATTCCCTACTTCCATCTACATAGCTTGTTCTGACTCTATTTTTGATTGTGATCCTTTCTGCATGGCAAGTCTGATTTCCACCCTATTGTTTTTTTTTGTTTGTTTGTTTGTTTTACTCACAGTGTATTATCATCATCATTATTATCAACCCCCACTCCCCTTTGTCCCATTTTCTACATAGGGTCATGTTAACTGTCACCATCTCTCTCAATTCAATGCCACACTTCTGCCTTCTTCGACACTCATGCCTGACTATCACAAATCTTCTCTCACACAGTCCATCCACCTCTTTGCCTGATGCCCTCGTTTCCTCTTGCCTTCTTCCTGTCTGTCCCAAACCTTCTTCTTCTTGTCTTCTGCTTTTCTGCACATGTACCCAAACCACTTTAATCCTTTCTCTTTGATCATTTCTGATTTGGAGCTATATTGGCTTCTACTCGTATGTCCTTATTTCTTCATTTGATCCACAATGTGCATCCTACCACCCATCTCAGGCACTTCTTTTCCATGACCTCTAGCTTCCTCATCTGCTCTGCCCTTACTGCCTATGTTTCTGTACCATATAGTAGTTCTGGTCACACCACTGTTCTGTGCACTTTAATTTTCACCTTTTTTGGCATTCTTTTATCATACTCTAACCCCAAAACCCTCTGCCAAATGTATGCAGCCCCTTTGATTCTAATTTTGACCTCCTCATTCAGACTTCCCTTCTCCTTGACCACCCCTCCCAGATACTTGAAGCTGTTAACCTATTCCACTGTCTTCCCTTCTATCTCAATTCTCAGCTTCTTCTGATTTCCACAATTTGCTGCTATTACCACTAACTTATCTGTACTTAGTTTCATCTCATGTGCCTTCTGTTTCACATTCCATTCTCTTATCCTTTGTTGAAGCTCAGAGTGTTCCTGTAATTTCACATTGTCTGCTTACAGCAACTTTGTTGCTCCGTCTCTTCAGACCTGTTAACTAATATAATCCATCGCCAGTATAAACAATAGTGGGCTCAGAGTTGAACCCTGATGTACACCCATTGCCACTAGAAACCTGTCTTTGAGACCAAACACTGTTTGTACTTGAGTCATTGTGGCCTTGAACATAGCCTGCACTAATGCTACTAATATTTCTAGGACATTAAACCATCGCAGGACTGCCCAGATCATCTTTCCTGGGACCTTGTAGCATGCTAAGAATGCCCAATTGGACTTTTTCCTCATCTCTAGTTTCTTCTTAACTGCCTGTCTCAGGTTAGTTGTGTTGCATCATGATCTAAATCCAAACATCTTACTTTCTACTACTCTGCATATCCATTTATCATTCGACATCTCCGGAAATACCATGCAATGTGACAGGAGTTTTCCCGCACACTGCAATGAGTACCCTTAAGAGCCATTTCTCCCTCTTTCCCCCAACATCTTTATCATATCTGCTGTGACCTCATTTGAGCCTGCTGCTTTTCCTGATTTTACTTAGTGCCTTTTTTCTGTGGTGGGCTCCTCTTTTTCTCTCATCATAGGCTGTGTCTGCCTTTAGAGCTGGATGTTGCTGGCATCTCTTATGAAGGGTGTCTGACTATCATCTTTATCTTTCTGTCTTTGTCTTGCAACCTGATATTCTCCTTCTTCCAATGACATCTCTGCATTCCACCACCAGCTTTCTTTATGTAGTTTATCTGCTGTGTAGTCCTCACACATGCGATTTTGAGGCACTGCCATCTTCAACTCCATATATTTCCTCCTGTTCTTGGGGTTATCTAGTAGGTCCTGTTGTATGAACACACTAACTATCACAACCACACTGTTGTTATGAACACTGTCCCATCATTAGACTGGAATCTGATTGCCATGAGTTTGTCACTAATTCTGATGACACAGGCTCTCTCACCACAATTCCCCTAGCCTGTCCTCTTCCTTCCTCCTGAGTAGTAAATGCTGGAGCCCAAGCCAAGTGGCTTTGCAGCATTGCCCTTCCATCTCATCCAGCCGCTATCCCTCCATACCCTCCATATCATCCACTGTCCTGTCAGTGACCCTACATGTTCATGTTTGCCAGGCTGATTGGTTTTCCATCCAGCTTTTGTTAGCTAACCCAAGCTGGCCAACTGGACATCAGTAGTTTAGCTGTTGGTTGGTCTATATAAATCTTCCCCCTATAGGGCAACATGTAGAGTATGTGCTGCTGTCCACAGCTCCATTTCTTGGTGACGTTGAGATAGAAACATTTAGACTGTTTTTTGGAGGTGGGAGGAACCCCAAAGAGACACAGGGAGAACATGCAAACCACAAACAGGCACTAGGCAGAGGTCAGGATTGAACCCTGCACCTTGTACATGGTAGGTGATAACCTTAACATAGGTGAAAACCTTAACCATTATGTCAAATGGTAACTGTATCTAATGTCATTTATTTATTGCCTTTATTTCCTTAAGCCAGCTATGATATTCACTTTGTATATAATATATGTATATACTAATTACACTTTGTCATTCACTCTGTGTAAAATGTCATGTATTTTGTAATCATTGTGTTCTGCCCTGCAGAGACTGAAATTGGTCCAATGGGATCAGTGCTCTACTCCTGTTAACAAATTCAGAATAAAAATAAAAGCAAACATGTGTAAAGTTTGTTATGTGGCAAACAACATGACACAAAAAAGTGATAGTACTAAGTCGAATGCTCTGGATGCCTGTCAATGAATTCAGCAGACCTTAGACTGCTAAACTGACTTGTGAATAAGCTTGACATAAGACATATCCCTCTGTTTGACATCTTATCAAACACCATTGATCAAGTAAAAAAAAAAAATAAATATATATATATATACACACACACACACACACACACACACACACACACACACACACACACACACACACACACACACACACACACACCTTAAACAAGGAAATGACTGTATCAGTTCCATAATGCAGAGGCCTCTCAAAACTGTAGGTGCACAATGCATATCAGTGATGGTCTGTTATACCCACTTAAGATGCCAACTGTATTCAGCTAGAGAAGGTATATATTTATTTGTGTTTGTTTGTTTGGCAGTCTTGATTGTTTAAAATGAACAAACTGCATAAAACCACAAAAATAGACCAAGGCGAATGGACTCTACTACAAACGCAAAAACTGTATTATAAATAAGTTAATAATGTGAGCTCTTTCTTTTAATGTATACTAAACGTCATCAAATTCCCTATAGCAAAAAGCTCTTAAATACATTTAAAAAGCCCACCAAACAATGTTTAACAGGAAATGATGTAATCAATACATTCAATTTAGTAGAAATAATTGTTAGATTTTCAATTTAATCAATATGCTGTATATAAAAGGAAGAAAGTTATTTAAGTAATATAATGTTTTTTTTATGAATGTTTTTTGCTTAATGTGGTTTTAATGTAATAATTTTTTACAGTATATGATATTACTGTAGTAAGATCTTTGATATGTGGATGCAATGATTATATAATTTCCTGTTTCACATGGTTTAGCGGGCTTTTTAAATGTAATTAAGAGCTTTTTACTATAAGGAATTTGTTTGATGAAGTTTAAATGAAAGCGTACACATTAATAAGTTATTTATAATGAAGTTTTTGCGGTTCTAGTATAGCGTCCATTCACCTTGCTCTATTTTTGTGGTTTTATACATGTTTTGTTTGTTTGTTTGCTTATTTGATCAGTGAACATAAATACATTTATCAGGAAAGATTAATGGACTTTTATTCTGGGTTTATGAATATATGACCATAAAGCTATTGTAAAATTGTTGCAAGTAGTATGTATAATGAATAATGAATATTTCCAATATGTAAGCTCTATGTTCCATTTTACAGTGGGCAGATATTAATGAATTCTGTGGCATATTTGCACGGGGTCTATATTAGTTGTCGAAAACTAAATTCAGAGTACAGCCGTTCATCGAACATAAATCAGCAAATGGCCATTCATCAAATGTTCACATCAATGGATGTGTTTTCTAGGGCAGTGAGTTACTTGGCCAACATACTGACCATCACACACGCTGCAGTATATCAAAACCCACCAAGGTGGGGGCTATGCCATCCCCACTTATATATACCAACTCCAAGATAGCACTACAGTGAGGAAAGCTGCAAATTTCCTAATGTTGGCCAAGTTACTCACTGCCCTGGGAAAAATGTTCACTGATGTGACTGTGCTTTGATTTATGTTCAGTGAATGGACATTCACTGAAGTCAGTTTTTACGAAGTAATATAGACCCTGTTTGCAATACACTGTGCCTTTATGAAGCAGGAGCGTATAGTATGGAAATTCTTCAGAACCATGACACATATGGAGATTCTAAGAATATAATAAATAGAAACAAGTTTTAAAGCCACTTTACTGGACAGTCTGTTAAAACATTAATACTATGTACAATAGTTGTCCACATTAGACACGCATTCCATAATAACAGCAGTTTGAGGCCTAATGAGCCACCAAAGAAAAGGAAGATGTAACTGAATGAAAAAAAAACAGAGATAATACAGTTAAAAAATATCTGTGTCATAGGTTCTATCTCCGTGGTTCCCAGTATGGTTAGGTGAAGAGGAAGAATAACCTCACAAATAAAGAAAAATGAAGTAGTCATGCAGACACAGATGATGATGCTTCAGGCTTTCAAGTGAAGCTGAAACTGTTTAGTGATTGAGATTCAAAAACTGTGAAGACAAAATAGTGACTTCAATCAAACACAAAGAACATTCAGTGTGAAATAACTACTAAGCAAAACATTTCTGCAGGAGGATAAGCAAACCATCCCCTTACAATGTTCATGATGCAACCCTCTGCTATGAGGTCACTGCATCCTCAGTAAGAGAAACCTCTGGCATCCTGTCAACTCACCCTTCTGGGACAAAATTCAGTAGCTACACACTAGTGGTCACATAGATGAGGGTTGTGTTCATTGTTGGTATACAGACAGCAAGGGTGGCACCCAAACCATCAAAATGTCTGTCACTCATGACACAACTAATAGCTCGGGTATTGATACTTGAAAGCAGGATCTCATGGTCAGTATTTGTTTGGAAATGACAGTAAATTCCCATGAGGTACACAACTTTTATTAAGTCTTGTTAGAATGTGATCTACCACATGGCCAAGAAAAGGTCATCCTTCTGTACAAGCATAGATTACTACAGAAAAGTAATTATGCTGTCTTTTGGGACTTGAATATGCTCCCAGAAGCATCCTTCATATTGGGTACTCTATTGGCATTAATTGTGAATAGGAATGTTTATCAATACAAATATTATAATAAACATGGTATGTAGAAAGAGACAGTTCCATAGTGTGAATGCCATCTAGGAATGTCAATACTGCATATTAGACAATGCAGAGCATGAACTGTGTGTCACTCTTATAGAGGTAACAGTGAAAAATTAATGAAGGGTGCACAATTTGCAAAATATCTAACAGCTCTAAGAGCATTTACATGTCTGCTTCATATAAAAGGCAGAAACATGCAAAAAAGTGATATTACAAGCATCAAAATGTTAAGGAATATTCAGTTCTGTATAAAGTAATATATGTGTTTTTTCATTAATTTTAAAATGCATGCCTGGAGTATATACAAGCCAAACAGAAAAGTGAGATAAATGGGTTTCATTAAATGTGGTATAAGCAAGATTCATGAACATGAATCAGATTAGTTGCAACACTGTTAGTCACACATTGTGGCTTCACTGTATCTAGATTGTGGAACTGTGGGGGAGATGAAGTTTTCCTCTTACACTCGATGCAAAATCTTAGAATTAGAATGCATTGAAATGTGTGGGAAGAACATAGTCACCCACTGAAGAGTAAACTTTGAATAATTGTGTTAGTGTATTTATTAATTGTCCTTATGTCAATTTTATATTGTTCAAGATTTCCATCTGTGGTGGTCTTCATATTGATTAGTTACTATACATATTATAATATAAATACTTTATTTGTATATAAAGTAAATAGTTTTAATGCCTGAAATTAAATCAGCTATACTCTTACCTGATCAGAAATTCAGTGTTTGTTCATGGCTTCTTTTAATCACACTAGTAAAAATCATTTGGGATTGCAAAAAATACTGTTTGAAGTCACAAGGACAGTATCTGTGATAAAAAGCATTACATGTAATATCCTTTCTTTTCATCTAGAGGTATATGAAATAATTAAATGCACATTATGCAACACATGATAACAAAACATTTTTTTTTCCAGACTGCAGCATTCAGTTTTGTAAAATTAAAGTCTAGTTGAAGTATTTACATATGATGACCACCATGCATCTCAGATCTGGGGTGCAATATCATCATGCCTGTGAGTCATGAACATAACTGTATTCATGAAAGCCAATGAATTCTGCATGGCTCCCACCCCCCACCCCCATTAAAAGTATGACATATTGAGCATGGTTAATATGCAGCACCTTTCTTTAGCTCACAGAATGGTGTCAGATGTGAAAGGCAACATCAAAACTGCCTCTGCAACACAAGTAAACAATGAAATCAATGTTTTTATCTAAGAGTGGCACTGTCCTAAGTTTAAGCATTTGGAAAACAAAAAATAATCTAAGGAGTACAGGTTTTACATTTAAAAGTGGTGATCTGAAATCTGAGCACAGAGGATGTTCTACAATTAATAACAAGAGCAAGTTACATATTGACAACATGAAGCATAACACATGTATGCACATACCAACTCAAACGTTGTAGATGTGTGGGTGTGTGGGATACGTAATGGAAAGGAGATGGCTAAACCTGAATTTGGGAGGCTGAAGTGTGACAACAAAGGGAAACAGTGTAATAGGTTTGGTATGCTACTTTACAAATATGCTAATGGCACTTTGGAAATATTGCTACCAGAGTTAAGGATATACTGGCTGATCTTTGTGTGTGCTGAACATGTCACTGGCATTGTGAGTGTTCTAATTCCATAAGCTGGATAATTGGATGGATGCAACATGCAAATAAAGAGCAACCTGTGTACATTATCACCGCAGGTATAATGTGTGCACATTATCACCACAGGTATAATGTGTGACATTATCACCACGGGTATCATGTGTGCACATTATTACCACGGGTATCATGTGTGCACATTATCACCACAGGTATAATGTGTGACATTATCACCACGGGTATCATGTGTGCACATTATTACCACGGGTATAATGTGTGCACATTATTACCACAGGTATAATGTGTGTACATTATTACCACAGGTATAATGTGTTCCTGGTGAGTGGAGCTAGACAGGTACAGTCTGCCATGATCTATGACTTCACTAACTGCCCTGCAAGGAATGCCATTTAAGCACATGCAGTTGTGTTTAAAGTATACAACAGGGTAGCAGGGTATCATGTGTAATTTTTGAAAAAAGAAATTATGGTCAGTTTAGTTCACCACACACAAATACACACATACACACAGCTATAGACAAGCATTCTCATAGACTGGGACTCCTAGAAGCATAGAAGCTTGAAAACAAAGCATACAGCCTACATTTTTCATCCAGGGAGGTATATTTAAACTACATTTAGCATATTGCACTTATCTTAGTAATTAAAACAGTTTTGTGTGGCCCATGTTTGTCTGTGTTCTTTATCTGAAAATAAAGCTATTAATTAAAGCTGTTTTACAGTTTCAGTGCTTTAAAGAATGCAGTGCATTTCACGTGATTAAGTTATTTTTGTGCTGCGCTTAGGGGCTTAAATCATTTCTGACCTGGCTCTCATATTATTGCATTTTACTATCACTTCTTAACCTGAAGCTGCAGCTATGCATTGAGGTGGGTTTTACAGTACCAATTGTTTTTTTTTTCTTTATCAGGATTGCTCATTTAATTTTGTGTTTTAGTCACTTTTCAGTGTCCATTGTTATTTTTCTTAGCTCTTAAGTTAATTATTAGCATTGCTCATCTAATTATGTGTTATTTTTATTTCCTTTTCAAACTTAAAACAAAAAGCCAACTTTGGCCAGCTGTGTGAGTTGTAACTACTGCTTGTGGTTGTTAATCCCAGTGCCTTGAAAGTTTAGCTTACACAAGCAGTCAGCTAGCTTTATCTTGGTACTCTTGGAAGCTTAGAAGTTTGGAAACAAAGCATTTGGATTACATTTTACATTTTGGAAAGTATATTTAAAACACTGCACTTATCTCACTATTTAAATCAATGTTATTGTTGCCCACCCACTGTTTTCCTATTTTTTTTTAAACTTGGAGGCTTGGAGCTACCCCTACTGTATTTGTGGCTGTGGAAGCTCCCCCAGTCTCCTCATCTGTATCCCTGGCCCTTGAAACTCCTTCCAGTCTTATCTCCTCAGCTTATCTTACAGGGCATTAACAAATGAACTATGAAGGCCCATACCTTAGGCTGTTAATGTTCTTTGAAATTTCCTTAAAAGCTGTGTGTTCCTATGTGTTGGCTTGTCTGAGTTTGAATCAACTTGCAATTACTTGTAGCTAGTTGCTTGGTTTGTTCGTGGTACCCTTTCACTTTTAGCTAACTAAAGTGTGCTTTACATTAAGATGACTGAGATTGCAATTCTACTGGCAGTAGACAGCTAACTTGGACTGTATGGGTTGAGAAATAAACAGGGAAGCTTAAAGTGGGATTGTTGCATCAATCAGGGGGGCTTTTTAGTTGGTTTTGTAACTTTTCATTGAGTCTATAAATTTGGCATGCTTGCTCAGCTCTTATATCAGTTTCACAGAACTCAAAATATTTGGCATCCACACTTTTGTTTTCAGAGTGTTTGGCTTGCATCTAATGCCATCCAGTCTAAGATAAGTACTTTAAATTATATTTTATGCTATTTCTGAAGACTGCTGCTATATATTAAGATTATTATATTATGTTTTTCTGCATTTCATCACTGTAAAGTGTTTTTGCTTTTCCTTGATCTAGCTGCTGCTAGTGTGCTTTGAAATCACCTTAAATGATGTATTCCTCCTGGTTGGCTTGTCTGCCTTAGAATCACCTTGTAATTACTTGTTATTGCTGGCTGTTTGATTTGTATTGTTACCTTTTCACTTTTGGCTAATTAAAATATATATTTTACATTAAAGGTTGGGCCTGCATGTCAAGTGGTATTAGAAATGTAGTCTATCTGAGCTGGAGAACCACACAGGAAGGTTTACAGTGAGATCGTTTCCTTGGCCAGAGGGTACTTTTAGTTGATATAGTCACTTTTCTTTAAGTCTATGCATTTTGATGTTCATTGCCCAGTGGCATTTAGCAATGCCTTGAATAGATCCAGCCACTTAGAAACTAATTTTTTCCTATAAAACTTCCCAGTAACTTTGCCTAGTATTAACCTGTTGAAGTGCACTGCCACACAACTTCAGTCATGCATACCCTATTTTGTAGTTCCTGCCCTAACTTTGCCCATATTAACCTGCTCTACTACCCGTTTGTAGTTCATCTAAAAAAGACCTGACACAACAGATGGGCACTTTCCCAATTTCCCAGCCAGCAGCTTGGTAGATATACACATCCAACGACAATGTAGGATTGTCTCATGTTCACTGAAAAACAATTATTCCTTAGAGAAACTGATACAGTATGTTAAAGATGTATTTACACAATGTCACTGCAAGCAAAACTGTCACACAAAAGCAGTCAAATTAACAATCAGGCTGTCAATAGAAAAGTATTAAACCCACCACACATACTCATCCATCACATAGACCAACATATGCTGAGGCACCAAACCTCCCAAACTCTTAGCACAAGAAATCCGGACAAATGCCCAAAAATAGGGACAGGTTTTAAATATTTTTCTTATATACTTAGAAAGTTACTAAAATAACAACATTTGTGTTAGCATGCATTTTCTAAAGGATATGAAGGAAGACCTTGCCTATTAAATCTGTTGGACTTTTTGAGAGGGTCACCAAAGCACTGGATGAAAGTTAGACTGTACACACAGCTTACCATGACCTGGCCAAGGCTGTTGATACAATACTCCACTCAGGCATTAGAGACAAGCTCAGTATTTTAGGTATAAACCCTTTTATCACCCACTGAATAGCCAGCTGTCTTATTGATATGACCCAGGAGGTCAAAATAGGTGAGGCCACAGTGACCAAGAGTCAAGTTACTAGCGGAGTCCCCCGGGGCTCAGTACTGGGCCCGTTCCTTTGTGGCATCTATTTGTCTGAAATGGAAGCAAATGCTGAAGGTTTATGTCTGACTAAATTTGCAGATGATTGCAAGATGGGGTTATCATAATCTCCCCTGCAGACACTAACATTCTTCAAGAAGGTCTATCTCTGATGAAAAAAGTGGCAAAGCCATGGTCTTAAACCCAATGGTAAGAAATGCATAACTGCACCCTTTGGGAAATCAACAATCCCAGGTAATTACCATGTTGTTAATACACCCCTAAGAGTCGACCCATTGGTCAGGGATGTGGGTATACATGTAGACAGTAGCCTTAATTCGATCACCACATGGCCACAGTTGTGAGGAAACCCTTTTATGTTTCTCAACTTATAAGTAAGGCATGGCATCTAGGTCCAAAGAGGTCATTATTCCACATCACTCCATCCTTATCAGACCAAACATATAGTACAATGCTCCCTTTGGTATGTACCTGACCAGGCGTATGCAGCAACTAGAGTGACCTCAAAGGTTCTTTACAAAAAGAATGCAAGGTGTAACAAACCTGCCTTATGCAGAGTGCCTTAAAGCCCTTTCTGTCTACTCAGATTCCTATAGATTGCTAAGGGGTGATCTATGCCTGGCTGATAAGGCATCCACAAACCCCGCACGTATGAATCTCCAACATATTCATAAGTCAAAGAGTACCAAAAATGCACAGTCTAAAGTGTTGAATTTTGCCTGTGACATAAACATAGCATGTAGGAGATACAGATATGTTTCCCAGAGATTTCCACTCCTATGAAACAAGCTTCCCATCGATGTAAAGCTGAGTTCTTCTATTACCCAGTTTAAATATAACCCAGACAAGTGGATTGGGAATACTAATTTTCTACCAGGCCTGGAACCCATGTCCCTTATGGACAGAGCTAGCTTATAAATACCTGGTCCTCAATGTCCTATTTGGATACAGGACATCATTATCTTTCAGGAAAACTTGGCTAGGCTTAGAAAGGCCCCTTGGGCGGTTAGCCTAGTACCAGTCAATAAATTTATGAAACTCAGATGTCTGCTATTATTTAATGACTTCAATCCTCAGTAATTTGCCAGCAAACCACAAATTTTATGAGGAACAGACCAAAAATATAAGGCAAAAATCTGGACATTCTGTGAAAATCTGGACAGTTGAGAAGTATGTGAAGCACTTAAAAGTAACCTTCCTAAACCACTTTTTAAACCACAAATACATCCTAGATTTTCATCCTACAAAAAGAATCTTCAGCAACTCCATAAGTATTCAACCAAATCAACACTAGATACAACACACAGAGCCACACCCTTTGAAGCCTCAACATCAAAGCCATAAGACAAGCCAACTCACTACCCAATATTTTAATCATAGGAGACTCCATTGTGAGACATACAAATCTGCCTGTCACCAAGATGAATAAGGAGAAGAGCACAATTAGCTGTCAGTCAGGGGACAGGATCCACCAAATTATCCACACACTCAAGTCATTAGACCACATGTACCACTATGGCTCAATCACAGCCCATATGGATGTAAATGACATGAGCTGTACATCTTTGGGCCATATGAAGAGTGGTATTATGCAAGTCTTGGACTATATATCCTAGGCTGGTATGTATCTATTACTGATCAGCATTGTGCCATCTCTGAGGATGATGTCACAATAGGAACAAAAGGTGATTGACTTCAATAATTGGCTTAGTTACTGGTGTCATTTCAGGGGAGATATTGTCAACAGACCATGTTGCTTTTCCAAGAATGCTCTGCACCTTTCCCCTCTATGCCTTTGAATATTGGCTAAAGCACAAGCTACAATACCTTCCACACATTCAGATCAGCTACTGCACCACTAGGGCCCAAAGGTGATGGTCTATCAAACTCACCTCAGGACTCATTGAACAGGGATATGCATGTTAGCATCTTCATGTCCAGGTTTCCACAGTCAAAGTCCAATATCCTA
The DNA here is from genome assembly GCF_019279795.1 of Protopterus annectens. Lineage (NCBI taxonomy): Eukaryota > Metazoa > Chordata > Ceratodontiformes > Protopteridae > Protopterus > Protopterus annectens. The sequence continues at coordinate 998,866,077 of NC_056745.1, read as the reverse complement.
TCTTTGTAAGCTGTAGGTCACCCTGCATGACCCAAGAAAGCCATGACTCATACTTGGACTTACTAAAGGCCCTCACTATTCATCCCAAACCATATTCCTGGGCAAATTCAACTACCCCACTATAAACTGAGATGCTTTCATGACCCTAAGCATACAATTCCAGAGATTTCTGAACTTTGTAAACACAACAACCTTAAACCAGAAAGCCTGTATTCCCACTAGGGGTGCAAACATACTCAACCTGTTATTCACAAACATGGGAGAATGCTATACCCCTCACCCCCAATCCCATGTAGTGATCTGATAAGATCATACCATAAAGCTCCCTTCTTCATAAAATAAATAAATAAATAAACAAACAAAAACATAACATTTAGGTACTAATCTAAGGCAAACTCCCTACTACTAAATAATAGCCTGAGAAAACCTTCAAGTACCTCCAAACCCTGTGAACACAGTTGGCAGTGCATAATTGTAATATCAAATCAGTAAAAACAGAGAGAGAACAAACTACCCTGCTGAAATCCAAACATAAACAGATTTTATGATAAACAAAACTAAAAAAACTCGTAGCCAAGATTAGGAATTGCTAAACCCAGCATGATAAAAACATTGTCATCAAGCATGATAAAAACACTTTCATCAATCTATACAAAGTATTAAGAGGACAGATAAAGTGTGCTAAAGCCAAATTTGAGGTAAAGAAGCCTGCCAAAAAAGAACAACCACAAGGCTTTCTTTTTAGTTTCATAGGTAAATGCTAGGATATCTACCCTTGCAGGTCATTTTAAGCCTACTCAGTTTCCATTTTTCTCCTTATTTTAACCTTTCTCATTTGCATAGAGATTGGCCTTACCTGTCCCACAGGCAAAATTATATATTACCCCTAATGAGTATAACAGAGATCATACCATAGATATTTTGAGAAAACTCATGCATAGCATAAAGCATTTAGGAGCTGCCTCTGTCCATCAAAAGTACAGAGGTCAGTCCTGGAGTAAATGTTTTGTTTTTCATCCATAGATCCAAGTTGCACTTGAATATGGACAGGGATGATCTTTGTTTTACATGGATGGGGGATTCTGTTCCAGACTATTTATTATATTGATTTATATTTCTACTATTTATTATATTTAACTATGTCCAAAACCTTAAAGGTAGCACACAGCAGTGTGGATAACTAATTGCAAATAGAACCACCTACATGGATTTGGAGGCTATAGCAAATCTTCTGGCTGATTCTTAATGCTATGAATTCAGTTATGTTAATTATGATGACATTGTCTTGATGAAATATTTTGGATATCATTGTCAGCACAGGGTTCAGGAGCCTTGACTGAGTAGGATACTATATCTATCAGATTTTTGTTTAAAATGAAAAAATCAGACATACCTCACATCAGTTCTTAACTCAGTGTCACTACCAGAGTATCATGCCTTTAGTAATACAACTGGTAGACCTAAGCATGGTGCAGTTGGTACGTGAGCAGGTTGTCTACATTTTTGTTGTTGTATTTGTAGTACTGCAGGGCAGTTGCACCATGGCACTGGTTGCTCAAAGGTATATATTAACAAAGATACAGTGAGTGGCTGTAGACAGCAATGTGTACATACCAGAAAATTAGGCAGAACTCAACTATTAGGTTTTAAATTATGGAAACCAACAATGATAAAAATTGCAATAATTCAGACAGACTTCTGATCTGTTATTTGAGGGAAGTGTTTAATTGTACCCTTACATATCTTCATGGCACTGCATCAAAAGCACAAGGAAGACTGCTAGTATATTTTATAAAGCACACACAGTCATCCTAGACGAAGGCACTCAGATAGCAGGTACTGCTTAAAGTGCTGTCAGCCATGGTGTATTTTATTGCATTTCTGATTACAACACACACACACACACACACACACACACACACACACACACACACACACACACACTCTTTCCAAAGTGCTGCAGACTTCAAGCTGAACCGATCTGTGGACAATATTGCCTCACAGTTCTTGTTCTCATATATCTCCTTGAGCAAGTTGCACAACTCTTCTTATTACCTTTGCAGAATTGCTGAATTCGAATTGATCTGTTGATTTGCATTGGCTGTGCCAAACCAAAGCCAGAATTTTTATTAATTTTAATAAAAGTGCGCCTTTGTAACTGACTTTGTAACTTAACACTCCAATGTAACCACACCACATGTGTTAATAATTAATGTTAGTGAGCTCAGGGACTATTTGATGTCTTACATATACATAATAACGTCCACGTCAGTTTTTCACTGAAGTGGGCTTCAGGCTCACAAAATAGTACTCTTCTTATAGTTAACTGTGGTCATTTATATATTCTCCTTTGTTACAGGGATCACTGTAGCCTACCATAATTTGCACTAATTTTGAAGGCAAGACTGTGTGAGCTTTTGTATAATAAGTAAACTGCAAATAACTTATTAAACTACATTTTAAAACACACACACAAAAAATATCCTGATATGCTACTGCAGTCCTTGATTCAGTGTTCTTGATTTTGTGACTTTGCCCAAGGCTAGTACAATTTGATCTTGAGGTATAATGGTGAAAGTCAACCTCTGTTTCTTAGTAATAATCCAGCTTCTTCTTCTCTGATAACTTTTTTCCTAGTACAGTGATAATGTGTAATGGTTCAAAGTACATTGTTATCAAGGATTTCCAGGGTACTACATTGCTTTGTATTATCTCTAAGTTGCATATGTAGTCTTAAACTTGCTTTCCATTTTATTTGCAAACTTAAGCTCATAGGGGGGCTTAGTTAAGGGGATTGCCTGTTAGTACTTTTTGGGCTAGGATGAGCTTACTTTTACTTTTTGAAATTTATATAGAACAATTACTTCCTATTGCATTATTTATGCAATGGATCCACCATAAGACCTGATCAAATCTCCCATTGTATTTGTATTTATATATATATATATATATATATATATATATATATATATATATATATATATATATATATATACATATATATATATATATACACATATATATATATATATATATATATATATATATATATATACACACTAACTGCATTTAGAGTTTGAGACAAGCTAGTGTTGCTAAGATCATCAGTAATTTTTGTGGTAGTCAGTACTGATGAAGGTCTTAAATATGGAGGCACTGCATTTGACATCAGCCTTTATTTTGGTGGAAAATATGATTGCGTCATAGTCTGATTTGACAAGGGAAGGGATGATGGTATGAGATGAGCAAATGGATAGTATGTTTCTAGAAACATTATCCAGAATGCCTTTTCCCCAGGTGGACTTTTCTGTAAGTGTTGAGTGCAAATGACACTACTGAAATCAAAGAGCCATTGGATTATGTATCACTGGAAGCTTAACTACAAAAGCTAACCATAAGTGGTTAAAATTAATCAAAATAAATTTATTTTAGCTTCTGTAAAATAACAAGCCCCAGGACTCACACTCCATGTAGGCTTCATGCAAAGGCTACATGGAGTTTACTATTATGTGTGAATATATGCATATAAATAGTAGAGTTTTTTGTTTCTGTAGCAGTGTGGTGTCAGCCAGGAAATCATGTACATGAACATAGATAGCCCCCCTGTTAAAATCAGAGCACTGATGGTCCACATTTTTGCGCAAAATGCCACAATGATCAACAGGGCTTCACAGATGGCTCTCAGTCTCTTAGCGCAAGACATCAAGGCAAAGGCCAATGTAATGGAGGACAATGACCCAGAAATAGGGATATAGTTGACATATTTGCCCTATAGAAATGTGCTAGAATAACCAGGGGTTTGTGTTAAGACGCATGTTCTGAAGGATCTGAAGTATGAAACTCAAATGTATGTAATATTGAGTCACTTCAGTCTTGAGATCATCACAGAGATAAGGCAGAAAGCCACACATTTGATAAAGAACACATCTGGACATTTTGTGAAAATCTGGTCAGTTGAGACATATGAGTGTGAAGTATATGGTCCACAGTACAGGATGGTGCATCTACAGAGCAGAGTATTGTGAAATTCCATTCCTGGTATTCTGTACTGGAGTTGTGTAAATCATCTGTAGGTGTACATGTGCTGCCATGTAAAATAAAAGGGACACACAAATGAATTGTAGGAATGAACACAGGGAAAGAGGACAATTGAAACAACCTAATGTACAGCAGATGAGGACATGTCAATGGAGAATGGATGTAGCAGCAACACCAATCGCATAGCAGTGTGGTACAGTAGAGACTGCACAGTGAAAATGTGTATTATATGACTGTCAGACTATGTGACGTAGCAATGGGCGGGGTTGTCTATGTGAGATAAGTGTCCTTGCATGAATAATGCAGAGGACAACTATCAGGGATGTGAGACACAATTGTAGGTAGGGTGCATACTGTGAAGATGTGCAAACTAATTTGCCTGAATATGAGTGCAATCTCACAGGTAACCACAATCATGGACAATATGAGAGTAATACCACCAGTAATCCCATGCCTATGACATAACATATGTGATTTAAAGTGATCAGAGGTGATTCTGCACAAACACACTGATACATATTTTATGATATGTCCACACTCTATAAGGGCAATCATGCACACTGTCCTGGTTCTGTAACATGTGCTGGAGGACCAGCACCATCAGACAGTAATGTCTATGCCACAGAAAGAATACCTAGGTATGGGCAATAAGCTGTGTGACAGCTCAGTGTGACAGAGGTAGTACACTTCAGTTACACATCAGTGGAAGATGTGTAGGCATGTACATGAAGAAGAGTACATTGTACTCAGTTACTGGTGTGATGAAGGCTGTGAGCTATGGAGGTATTATGACCTTAGATGTTGATGTGCTTCATATACTCAGTAGCTGTGTCACATACAACGGAGTGCTCAGCACTCTGACCATACGCTAGTGGATGTTCCACTTACCATCTACCCCAGGACACAGGTCACACAACTACTGGTCTAATTATAGGGTGTGTTGTCCACATTATACTTGGGTTGCATGTTTGTTTTCCTGATGTAACAAAATGTATTCTTGTCATTGCTGGTATTGTCATGGCTGTGACAGCAATCTTTGGTGTGTGTTGATACTGTATTTATATATTAATATGGTTTTGAGTCATGATTGCCCACAATCAATCAGTCCATCATCTCTGCTCTATTGGACCCGATGTATGTATGTTATCTGATTTCCATCATATGGACCTCTGATCATCACCTATGATATAGGTCACTTTGCACATTTCAACATAGTGCGATGCCATGATGTGATACATACGTCTACCTACCTTGGTGGTGATATAGCTGTTTAGGGCCACATCTGACAGTGTGGATTGAATACCTCAGTGTGGATTTATATCAAATGCCTTGTCCTGGTCAAGTTCCATAGGATGATAGTGTTGTCAATCATGCATACCCTCGATCACATCTTTGAGGACATCTATCAGATGTAACAGGCATGATGTAGCATTAACAACTCAAACCGGTCTGCTGCACACAGCCGGGATATTATTAGTGCCCATTTAGAAAAGGTCCGTGATGACATGCTGGTCTAGTTCCCAGCTGAGGAGTGTCAGTATGTCTTTGCATGCATGGATCACGTGCTGTCCCCCCAACTCAAATGGATACATGTTGATGTGCACCCTTCTACTGGAACATAGCCCATGTGCAGAGTGTGTTGAAGTGTGTATTCACCCATATCAGTAAGGTCTATGTGCTGAGTCATGCCATAGGTGATCTGTGATATTGTCACACCCCATTGATCAGTGTGTGCCTGATTTGATGAAGAGAGCATACTGTCTACTACTGTCTATCTTGATCCTGGGACAGAGGGACAGACATCACCCCCCCATGCAGATGTCATTGAATTAACCTAACAGCCGGTATTTAGGTATAACCAATTAGCAGCAACACAACACATACTCTGGAACACAGAACAATCAACCTGCATGAAGTAGAGAACTCACCACTGGCATAATAACCAGGAATATGTGCTTGTATGTAATTGGCCCTTTACTGTTTTCTTAACAGTCTTTAACAGTTCAGGCTGCTTTTTGCTTACGTTTGGCTCCCCACATTTGCTGATTCTTCCATATTGGGTACAATCCAAAAAACAAACAGTAGGAGCTATAATACAGTAAAAATGACAAGTGATAACAATAAAGTCAATCTAAAAAAAAAAAAATAAAATGTGTCATGATTTCTTTGCAGGGCTGAGAATTGACAGGTTACCAGGCATTGTGCACAGACAAGTTATCAGTTATGCTGAGTGATGTCATGTAGATAGCAATCTGAACTTCGACCACCAAGTGTCCACACTGGTATTGAACGCTTATGTTGTACACATCATAAGTCAAGCCATCATATTCAAATCTTAAGATTGCATGACACCACTGTACTCAAACCTCATGAAAACACTAATAGACTGTAATGCTCTCTTTTGCATGTACCTCACCAGACACATTTAACAGGTGGAAAGACCACAGGGGTTTCTCACTAAGAAAACAAAAGGCCTACAAATTATGCTATGATGTATGTAGATAGACTGAAAGTCATGTCATTGTAATCTGTATTGTCTCTGACCCTGACCTGGTGGGAATAGTGCAAATCATTTGTAGCTGATGACATCAGCAGTGTGTGTTGTGGAGAATATGGTAATAACAGTGTCCCACATGCTGGTGTAAAAGTCCCTCTGTAATGGCAAGCAAGAGCACAAACACACACACACACACACACACACACACACACACACACACACACACACACACACGCACACACAGTTGACTGAAGTGAGAACAGAACCCCTACCCAAGTACATAGACTACAGATCTCAGTATGTTTTGTAAACTCCATGGCACAAGTCTGACTTTTGCAAGACTGTAGGTCAACTTATATTGAATGACATCAGAAGGGGATGTTGGAGAGAAGACTTTGGGAGGCCTGCATGAAGTGGATGTGTAGGCATGTGCAAGTATCAAAATACTGTCATTCCATGGGAAATGGAGCAGCTACTTTAGGATACACACTTTTGCTCTTTTGTCTAGACACACGCACACACACACAGACACACACACACACATACACTCACACACACACACACACACACACACACACACACACACACACACACACACACACACACACACACACAGTTTCCTGCATTTAGTGCAGAGCCCCTACCTATATAAGTACACAGACTTAGCACTGTATGCAAGTGACACAGCACAAGTCTGACTTTTACATGACTACAGGTCAACCTATAGTGGATGACATCAGCAGGGCATGTTGGAGAGAAGATGTTTGGTGGCCTGCATGAGAAGGATATGTAGGCATGTGCAAGTAACAAACTGCTGTCTATTCTTGGGATTGGAGCAGTAACTGTAGGATATACACTTCTCCTTTTCTGTCTAGACACACACACACACACACATGCAGTTGCCTGCAGTAAGTACAGAACCTCTACATATCTATCTACACAGACTACAGAACTCATGTACAAGTAACAAATTGCTGTCTATCCATGGGATTAAAGCAGTAACTGTAAAATACATACGTCTGCTTTTCTGTCTAGACACACACACACACACACACACACACACACACACACACACACACACACACACACACACACACACACACACACACACACACACACACACACACTTGACTCCAGTGAGAATAAATTCCCTACTTGTCTAAGTACATACACTACAGAACTTGATACTTTACACAAGCACCACTGCAAAAGTCTGACTTTTACAAGACTGCAGGTCAATTTATAATGGATGACATCGCCAGGGTATGTTGGAGAGAATATGTTGGGAGGCCTGCACAGGTTCATAGCTTGATAAGTTCATAGGAGTTTACAAGCCTAATCGCCGTAGGGCATTTACAAGCCTAGCTGGATAAAAACACAACTACCCTTATTGAGCATAGTTAGATGGTCATTGTTAGCAGAGCAATTTTGTGATCATCACTGAATGGTTCTATCCATGAGGGACATAGGTGCCACCTCAGGGGTGAATTTACAATTACCCATCCAGTTCTGAAGGTTGCACTTGAATGGCATCATTGAGGAGCACTGCTTCACATGTAGTGGAAGCCTATTACAGAGGAGTTGCAATCGTTGGGACATATATCTGTCTCCCCAGCATGTTTTGTTTATGTCACATGCTAGGTTAAGATACTGGGACAAGTAATTCTTTCCCAATTGATTTGCAGATGCCCAGCATTTCCAGTAGGGCAGGTTCTAAGACTGCTCTGTAGGCCATGCATAGGTCGCCTCTCAGCAGCCTGCATGATACTGAGCATAGTGACAGGTTTTTCAGTCTTTCCAAGTGCGTCATGTTTTGGAGGCCCTGCATTCTCTTGGTCACAAACCTCTGTGTGTTATTCAGTTGCTGCAGGTGTCTGGTGAGGTACAGACAAAAGGGACCATTGTACTCAGTAAGTGGTCTGATAAGGGTAGAATACATCAGATATATGACCTCTCTGGTCTGGGATTTGGTGGCCTTATTTATGAGGTGGACAATATAGAATGTGTCTCACCACTACTGACACAAAGTGATTGAAGTGTAGATTATCAACATGTGTTCCAAAGTCTCACAACACTGTGTTTGAGCTTACAGGGGTGGTATGTATATGATAATTAGTAGGGGTACATTATTGCCAAAGGGAACAATGAGGCATTTTTTACTTTAAGGTTTAGTCTATGAGTCTGGCACCAATCATTTTTCTGTGCCAGCCCCTTCTCTAATATGTTAACATCACTGGGGGACTCTATATGACTGCATTCAGTTGACAGTCATCTGCAAACTTGGTAAGCCACAGGCCATCTCCCTTTGCCTGGGCTTCAGATAAATAGTTTCCAAACAGTTAAGGGCCCAGTGCAGATCATTGTGGTATTCCACTGGCAAGTGGTCTAGTGGTGTTGATGCTGTCTTTAACTTTGACAGTGTGTGTTTTGTCAGTGACCCAGTTGACTATCCATCTAGTAATTTATGGGTTAATTTCCAGATGGAAGATTTTCTCTATGATACCTCAATGGGGAATAGTGTCAAAGGACTTGGATAACTCATCACAGGTGATATGTCCTGTTATCTCTCATCCAGGTCTTTGGAGTCAGTATCAAAAAAGTCCTCTAGTTTTAATAAGCAAGATTTACCCCTGAAAAAGCCAAAATTGGTCAGGTCAAGTGTGTTGAAGGTCACCTATGTACCTGTGGATAAGGTACATGCTGATTCCTTCCCTAGCCTTGTAGATAAGGCTTTTTAGGCTTATGGGTCAAGTAGTGTAGGTGATATATGTGTGGAAAATGTACTGACACACCAGGGTTGTAGTGCCTTGGGGAGCAGTACATGGCTGTACTGTAAATATGTGACACATTGTTATATAGGGCCTTCAATTTGTTATGCTTCCACATGTAGTTTTATGTCATAGACAGGAAATGGGCTGGAAACAGCAGTTATACATAATAATATTTAGTTTTCCATATTGCAATGAGCAGCGGGTTTGTGTGACAGCTCACAAAGTATTTACACATGTGAAATACACATTTCCATTACTTTCCCTGTTTGTGCATAGTTAAGCAGTGTGCATACGCTAGTCACATCATTAAAGTCTGAGAGTTATGAAACACACATGCTGCTTAACTGACTTTGTGGTATCAGGTGTAAATGCATTGACACATTTCTTTTTTAAATGCAGATGATACTGTGTATGAATCCAGGTGTATCCAATACTTTTAAAGACTTTTAATTAAACATTGATAATGCAATGACATGTATTCTTTAAAGTACATGTGTTGCTATATGCTGGCATAGCACAGCAGGGTTAAGCAGCATTGTGAGAACGTAACCACTGCATTTTGCTGCTGCTCACCATTGTGGCACATTGGTGTGCAATGTGCACGTTGGCACAAACACAGAGGACAAAAAGTGAAGGGATCCATTGCTTTTTCTTCTACTTATGTGTGTTTTATGTGATTCTGTTTTTTGACCAGATTAAAGGTGTTAAAATGGGGTAGATAGAAAAGTGGTGAAATGGAGAGCAAATAGGGGAAAACAAAGGAAAAGCTGTGCAGGAATTTGCAGGAGGGAGGTAGGAAAGAACCATAGCTATCCATTTCTTTAACAGTGTAAACTGAAAATATGTGCATAATATTAACTTAATTTGGACTGTTACCTTCACAAAGAGAGGTAACAATAACAAAATCCTGTTGTATAGCCAGTTGGACCAAATCAAGTGTGTCAAGAAGATGTGTGTGAAATGGAGAGATACGTAGGACAATTTTTTTTTTCTGGGACAGATGCCCATTTTTTTTTAATTCAGTAAGAGAGGACTGCTGGGTAAGGGACATAGGTATGTCTGGGTCAGGTAAGTTGGTAGGTGTGGAAACAAAATGCAAATATGCAAGAAAAACAAGAAAAGAGATAGGAATGTGAACAACACAAAAGGTTGAGGGACACTATGATTGCAGTAAGGGAGGGAACAATGCTGGCTCATGCCCATCAAGCTTGGGGACAGTGAGAATCAAATCCTCACCCACTGGACTGTCATCACTGTCTCCTTACTTCACTGGTGGTTGGAGTACTTGATGTCTCCCCCTCCTCCTATGGACAATGAGGGAAAGCAGACTGTCCATCCAGTGTAGGGGTACACCAATGGTCCACGTGCAACCCTAAGCACCATCCCTGGCAAATCACTGCGTGTGATCACCACTTCCACCACTACTCCCAGAGGGTAACACTGCACCAGTCTTACATGGCAGTACCACCTGTCTGTAGGGGTAGCAGAGGCAGTGCTGCCAGGTTGACTGCCAGATGTGCTGTACATTGGTGCTAGAGTTGGTGGGGAGGGGCAGGCTAATCCACTGTGGCTGGCCTACCTCGCTGTGCTGTGTAGCATTCACTGATGTGGTACACATGGATGACATGGAGACATTCTGATGACAAATAATAGAATATAAAAAAGGATAGATACAGTTTGGGTGAGAAAAAAATAAAATAAATTAGTACCATCACATGTGACATACAGTGCATTAATACAGTTATACAACTTTTTTATCTGAAGTATTACATTTAAGTATATATCCTAACAGATACACAATGTATTACAGACTGCTGAAAGTAATACTTGAAATGTGTATATATTGCATGTTCCAATTATACAGATTACAGTTTACAGCAGGGCATATGTGCCAGTGGTATAGAGTTTTTAATGTAATGTAAATATTATTGAAGAAATAACAGTATTGTATAGATAAAAATTGTAGTATTTGAACCCACAAGCTCCAACTACAGTCTAATACTGGACTCTTGAAACTGATTTGTGCTACAGACTAATGCACGCATACTTGCTTTTACAGTTGGGATATGCATGCTCAATTTGATACAACTCTATAAAAGATCAAAAAAGTTATCTTTAACTTTTAATTTTACAATAACATTTCTGTTCTGCTGCTTGCATACCACTTGCTTCCCCTAGTCTCTCCAATCGAGAAACAAGCGCTTTCTTTCAACTCACCCTCAGTGACATCTGGGGAAAGAACAGAATATACAGAAGAGCATTATGCATACCAGTCTTGCCTATAAGTCTTACATGTACTTTCATAATGTCATACTAACACAGATGTGGGATGTCTGCAGTCTCAAATTCTTTCAATCAATAGTTGAGAACATCCTTTTTTCTCTTGTATAAGTCATTAAAATGATGCCTACTTTGCTCAATAGTGAGTGGCATTGGATACAGCCTGGGACAAGTTATTCCATGCCTTACACTTGTACTGGGAGCCAGAATAGTCCCCATGCAGAAGCATTTGTTTGTGGCGCTTTACCAGGAGTCCAGTAAATATCCTGGACTGCCATACACATGCTCCTGGGTTCTAATGCATGATACGGCAGTCCTACATTTACACCTGTTGCCACAGAATGTTGAAATAACACTTGTCTATTTTTCAGTTCATTGCTATAAACTGCACTATCACAACAGTAACAAAAAGGTGGCACACCTTCTACTAGAACCCAGGACCATCTGTACTCTAGACCTACACTTACACCTGTTGCCACAGGACTAGTGACAGGACATTCCCTAATTTACTAATCATTCTTAAAGTCTCTGTGTTATCTGTCATGGAGTGCTGCTTAGTGGGTTTGCCCAGTGTCCAAAAGAACTAATTGAATATATCTGGTTTCAGTTATTGGCTGTTTGTGTCCTGCCTGCAGGTGTTTTTTCACGTCTATATTATAATATCGACATTTGAAAACATCGAACATCATATGGTTGACACCATATGGTCGATGTCTTCAAACGTCAACCTTATAAAAACACACAAAAAGTTAAGAAGTACCCTAATGGGTTTAAGCAGGGGGCAAGCACCCCTGCACCTCCCATATGGGGAGTTTCGCTCCCCACACCCCCCGCTACTTAAATATACCAACTCCCAGACCGCACTACATTGCAGTAAAGCGAAATCTCCCCTTACAGAGATTTCCATTTACACGCTCAAGAATCTGAGCTTTCGATATTCTCGTGTCAACAATGTCAGATTTGATATTGTCGGCTTTTGAGAATATAATATAGACCCGTTTTGTCTGCTTCCTGGGCGGGCCTGTTGGCCAATTTGTGCACTGCTGCACTATGAGCAAATGAGATAAACACAGCCAAACCTGACATTCAATTTCCTCCATTTCCCATGTTTGTACTAAGCAGCACATTGTGTAAACAATGCAAAAACAAAAACAAAAAAAGCAATATGTGACATACACACTAGAAAATGCTAATTCAAATGAGATATATTTACATAGGTCTGGATTTGAACTCTTACTCCAATGAAACTTCAGATCACAGAAAGGGTGCCTTATACCTCTTTGACACACAAACAGCTTTACAGCAAGGAACTGAAATCATTCTGCATACAACCAACTGCAACATCATCTACAGTAATATGAAACCATACAACTGTTATTTGTACATTTATTATTTTTGGATGTAATCACACAACCAGTTATGACTATTGCTTGCAAATATACAGCTCTGTTTTACCTCAATGTGTTTGTTGGTCATTCTTCTCTTATCTGACCAGTAATCTGAGACATGCAGTTTGTATGCCATCTATAGTGTTGGCCTTAAAATGGCAATAATATATGCAGTTGCCAACAAATGAAGGGAAGAATGGATGTTAATGAACATTACCTAAGAATTGTATGCTACTTACTTACATTTCCAGCCTGACATCTAACCTTTTGTGAGTCTAATCTGACACACCCACTTGATGTAGGGCAACCTGCAGTGTTATTGTGTTTTCCTTCTCCAAATCAGTAATTATTCACACTTGCAATCCATTTACAGCAAACACTGAGGGTGTTTATATCTGCTATATTGATCCAAGTATTTGGGATTCAGCAGTTCTAATCAGTTCACACCTGATTTGCATATTTACCATGCTGACAGCCCTGAATCTAAGCCACAAAAAAGCAGCCATGCAGCTAGGAAAACTGAAAGTGAAGAGACTTGTTTATGTGGAGAACACATAACAGAGGCTATTACTTTGGGGTATATCTTCACAGAGGATTACTGAACTTGAGAAGGTATGACTGAATTTTGTCAGCTACCTACTGCATATGCTGGAATGTAATTAATAAAAATCTGAAGCAAAGAGTTTTGCACTTTTATCTGTATGCATTAGTTAGAAGTGTGCTGATGCCATGGGCATGTTTGTCAAGGCATTTCATAGGTATACCTGAGTGATAATATCTTAAAATGGAATGGTCTGATAAATCTGTAGACATGTTTTAGGGGCAGTTCACTTGATAGTACTATTAGCATTTCAAAGATGGTTTGCTAGCAAAATGTGTCATTTGCCTGTTCATTAGTTGGGGGACAAAGTTGTATTTCTGTTATAGCACAAGCAAGGATATGTTGACATTGTTACTCTCTTTTTGTTGTATCCACCCTGTTGTTCATATTTCAAATCTCTAGACTGTTTTATGTTCCTCCAGTGAGTAATACTGAGGTGCTACTTTTTTCTGTTTTATCTGGGACCTGTTGTTTTGCAGTTTTGTGATACTTATGCGTATTACCCTTCTGTTGACTTTTAGGGCACCTAATATTATGCCCCCCAGACATCCTAATCCTCGAAGAAACCCTTACCTGATGCTGAGAATCAGGTTATTGTTGACGCTTTTAGGCAACATAGTGCCTTCCAGCTTGAAAGGTGTCAGGGAGATGTCATGCAGAATGCAGATTTGGTGGCAGATTGTCAATGATGACAATGCCATGGGTGGCCACAGCAGGACATATGACTAGTTGCACCATAGGACCACAGACATGATCTCATTTGCACAAAGGAGAGCAGCTGCAGTGGGCCATGATCAGATCGGTACCTGGGGGGGCCTGCTACAGAGCCACCACTAACAACAAATGACGAGTTTCTGTCCACTGTCACAGATCCAGACATCTCTCAGTAAAATTCCGAACAGCATGTCCTTGTCATTGGAGCTACTGTTTCAGGGACAGCAAGCCCATCCCAGGAAGATCTTCCAGATAGGCTTTTGTGTCTTAGTTGTTGAATACTGTTGTATAGTAACACAATTTAAATCAATACATTACTTCTGTTTCACAAGATTTTATTTATTTATTTTTTGGGGGGAAGGGATTGAAAATTGATACAGTTAGCACATTCTGACTGATTAGCTTACGATGGAGTTTCATCAAAGTCCTTGTTGAAAGTATAGTTAATGGACATATAAAAGGGTAAAATTATTAGCCATGGTTGTTACTGTTATTTGTGATAATGCTGTCCTTACCTGTTGCTTAACTTCTTCCAGGGCCATCTGGCATGCAGAGTATATCCTCATCTGAAGACGGTAAGCCAAACATTTTTATTTTATTACTGATGAGCAATTCAAAGAAATATTTTAGTGTGTGATGTTGATATCAGGACTGTTGTGTGTATTGCTGTACTGTCTAATAATGGCAGCATTATTTTATCATATATTGGAGTATATTAGTATAGATATTAATTGTTCCCGTGTATGTTGCTTATTAACACAGGTGATTCTGACAGTGGAAGTGTAGGACTTCTACCACCCGATGTCGGAGTATCAGCAGAATCTGATGACGATGGTGGTGGCCAAAGAGAGGTGCAGTTGGGGGGGGTGGGGCAAAGGTTGAAACTGACACTGAGGTAGACATACAGCCATCACCTGAAATTCCATCAGACACAGCCAGTAGGCCTATCTCTACTCATTCTAGATATTGGACAGATAGAGGACAATATAGTTGCTCAGGGAAGTGTTATTACTTTGGCTTCAGCACCTGTTGACTCTGACAGTAGCCAAAGTGTGGGCAAGGTGCCACACAGGAAAATGATTAGGTGTGCTCAGAGGACAATTGCTGTCCATCCTCCAACTGATCCAGATGTCTCTTCCTGTGCCACTCAGCATATGTTTAGAGCCATCATGGAGGAACAGGCATGTTCATTGTAGATGTGGCATAAGGTGACATGCATGACTGCCTCCACCCTATTGCTGACTGAATGGATTGGATGAATTACACATCGGAATGAAGGTGTCTATGATGGAATGATCAATGTCTGTAAAGGAATGTCTACTGGGAGGGGGAATGGCATGCTCGTGGGCGTAGGTCAGCCACATCATTTGCTGTTAACAAATGTAGCCATGCCCTATTACACTCCCATAGTGGCAGTACTTCCACTGCTCTGTCAGTGGGTGAGCTGTCCACACCCAGATGTGTCAGGCCAGGGGGTCATGGTCCTGGGCTTCGTCATGAGGGGAACTCATCCAGCAGACATCAGTCATGTAGCAGCAGTGTATCTGTCCATTAGCATGGATGTGCCAGTGCAACTCCTGGCTGAGTCAGTTCTCATGGTCCGGGATGACAACAATGAACTTCCACCTCTACCATACATGGCTCACAACTGTCTAACATACCAAGACATACAGCTAGCACAGAGCTTGGCTGTGTTCATGAAGATACTCACCTGGCAGACTCCCACAGACACTTACACAACTGTTATACAGTTTAGCCATACAGCTTAAAACACATTTGGTCTCACTGGCTATGTGTTGGTTTATCCAAATGTGTGCTTGTTTCTCTTTCTTACTCACATACTCTCACCAACCTTTTATGTCACCATAGGCTTCCTGCCCCCCCCCCCAACATACAACTCTGTGCAAGTGATGGTAACTGTGCCATATCCCTGTTTTGTATCTTTTGAATTCATGTATACATAAGCTTTGTGTCTGATGCTCAGGGTGCAAAGCTGACTTAGTGTTTTCTATATCTGCATCTGTGATGTTGAACTGGTAATTGTACTTTTGACTTATATTGGTCTTAGAGTTAAACAGTGGATAGCATCAACATTTTCCAAATTTATTTTGAATGATCTTGTGAGGGTTGTGAAGTCTGAAACTGAAATGTGTATCATTACTTTCTAACTTCTCTCTTTAATGATTTTCCAGTACAAACATATGGTGCTAAAGTGGAGTCATGCAGTGGCCATCTGCACTTTTGAGAGGTATGCCTGTGTGAATCGTTGATGCCTGAGGCCTACAACTTAATAATGGACACATGTAAGTCAAATAAGTTTCTGCTGTCCCATGTTAAGGTCATTTCTATACAAATCTCCCACATTTTACTTGCTTACACTACCAAATAATGAAATGCAAGATATGCCAGTCATTCATATTATTACACAATACACTCCATTTTCAGTAGTTACCTTTTAAATCCAGCGGTTGCAACAGTTTTAGTTCAGGGCTAACTCTGTGTGATGCAAGCAGTACATAGCCAATATATGGGGAGGTAAAGGTTATGTGTATGTGTGTAGGAGGAAGGTTTTAGGCCCTTAGGTGGTGAGTGCATGTGCTTTGCATCACCTCTTAGCCAATGTGAGGGCATATTGACCACACCTACATATGCCGACACCCACAGCAGCTGTTCCTTCTCCCTCTGACTCCTCATCTGCATGTGGCTGTGATGACCTTGCCAATGGTGGTGCGATGTGTGCTCCTTCCCCTTGTTGATCCCACTGAAGCTGTTATCAAAGGATGATGCTGTGTAGCATGGCACGTACTTTGAATATTTTGGTACATATCCGCAGATTGTAATTCAGGGATCTAGGCACTGGAACTGCAACTTCAGCAGCCCAAACACACACTCTGTGATATTTCTGGTTTGAGCGTGTGCCTCATTATCGTGTTCTTAAGAAGGTGTGTGTGCATTTTTGATGGGTGTCATCAGCCACAGTTCCATTGCATAACCTGTATCCCTCAGTAAATGACCCTGTGTGATATCGCCCATAGCAAACATCTGATTCAGCTAGGAGGGGTGCCAGATATGTGAGTTGTGATAATTGCCAAGGTTGCCAGCACACACATTCAAGATAATTCCCTTGGCATTACACAGAACTTAGCAGTTAATAGAGTGGAAGCCCTTTCTTTTAATGTAGAGCCTTCCCTGTTCCCTGGGTTGTGCCTTAATTTCTATATGTGTGCAATCTATGCCACCCAGTATTTCAGGGTAGTGTGCTACAGAGTAGAAGTCCTGCATATTACTGGCAATATCCTCAGGAGTACAGGGAAAATATTTATGGTCACTGGCATGTTGGGGCATAGCATTCAAGAATTGATGGAGGATCCTGGATTCTGATGCCTGTTATACCACCAGCATATCTCCTGGGTCTCTGAAAGGTACCTGTAGCTAAGATTCTAAGTACTACACCTACCTTTGTCCCCAGTGGGACGGGTTCCTCTTGGTTTTCCCTGGCTCTGAGTTGTGGATGACAGTGGTTGCAGAGTTCCTGTAGTGTGTCCCTATCCACCCTGTAGTGATTTAGAATTTTCACATTATGAAGGTTGTGGTAAGTTACCCAGGGTCTGAAAACTCTTCTCCTTCTTGGCCTTGGTCTATTAGCAGCAGCAGCAGGATAAACTTCAGCCTGTTGCACATACACATGAATTAAAGCAACAGCAGCCCCTAACATTGTTTCTGTGTAGACTCCTTTCCATGGCTGCATGCCAACAGGATTTGGAATTTGCAGGGAAAACATGCATTGAGTCTACATGGTTGATTTATAGCTTGTCGAATAGCTCCTCCATCTTGGATCAGTTGATTAGCATAAAATTCAGCTGCATATGCTGTAATTTGCATTCCACAGTGTTTACCTTATTTGCTCGACAGTGTGTGGCTCTGCATACCATGCAGACCTGCTTACTGAATCTGCAGCACACACACACAATGTAAGTGAACCATGTGGGCTTTATTGCATCTGGTTGAAGTTCCTTTTTTTGTGTGTTCTTCTGAGGTTCCAGAGGTAATGGAGAGTTATGTGTTAAACCATGCTATTAATAATTACAAGGGTTTCTGTTACCTATGTTATGTGATTTTTGTTGAGTTAACACTGCTGTGGATATAGGTAGAAATAACCCAGGAGTCCAACAGAGTCTGAATGAATGAAGTTCATTATTTCTGGAATATGATGAATGTTAGATGAGTATTTGGCAACAGTGCATGAAACCATACCAGAGTCAGTAAAGTCTCTAGATTGGACCTTTTGATTAGATTTTCTCCATTAAGCAAATCCACCCTCACACTATTTTTCTGTGTATGTGTATGTGTATGTGTAAGTATGTACAAATGTTAGAAAAGACAACATAAGGTAGCAAATGTCCTATTCATTCTTGTCAGTAGAAGTGAAGGCCTTTATCTGCGAAGCAAAACCTTTCCCTTCCATGTGGATGTACACTGAATCCATCACTGCCAAACAACTGCTCCAAAACCAGTTATTAAAAACAATTATCTTTTTATAAACTGGAGTTTCATCTCTGGTGAGAGTAGGATCACCCTTAGTAAATGAACTGGACAAAAGAATATCCAGATTTGGAACTCTGTGTGTCTGATCACTGTATCACCGATGACAATTGTATTGTCTTTTGAGACAGATTGCTATGCCAATATCAAGAGATTGTAATCCATTATAGGCACCTAAAAATACTTTTCAATGTAGTTTTTCTGCATTAAAACTTAAGGAAATAGATATAAGTCCAGTGATATATGCCATTAGGATTACTACAGCAACTGCTCCACCCACAAAAATTAATTGCACTAATTCACAGACACCATCACCAGTGTAACTGCCTGTGGGGACTACCATAAAAAATTAGGAGGAGCAAAGAGGTCACTACTGAATGAATGTCAAAAGTTCTCATATCTGTCATATTAGCAACAATATTGAATAGTATGTGTGTGTGTGAGCATGTGCGCATGAGAGTATGTGTGTTTGTGTGTATCTGTCTGTCTACCTGCCTGTCACATTGCAAACAGTTGTACCATGTTCCATCTATCCAAAGTTATCAAGTCACACCTGACTAAAATAGTGAACTAAAGCCCAGCCACTTTTATCCACAAACTGTACTATGCAAGTTGGAAATAGAAGTAGAGCTAGATTGCCAGGATTTCCTTCTGTGTCAGTAACACAGCTCAAGCTTATTTGCAAGCAGTTTAGATTTGTCAACTTGCCTTTTGCATGACTTTGAGATGTGGAAAAAAAAACATGAATACTCAAAAAATGCATACAAAGACAGGTATGACATACATAAGCCACAAAGCATGCACCTGAGCCAAAAAACAAACCAGAAAACTGCTTGCTGTGAGGTGACAATGCTACTGTTACATTTCTATACAACATTCAGTGGAAATTAAAATCAGCATTGTATCTGCCCAAAATGTCATAGACCTGGCTGTGTCAGTCAAAGGCACAACCAACATCTTTGTACCCAATAACCATTAGCATGTTTGCCAGTGCCTGCAGAGCACTCCTAAGGGGAAAAGGAAAGAATCACAATATATATTCAACTGTCCTAGGCTATTAAGTTGTATCTAACTCCTATAGTGGCTTGATGAACAGCTGATGCAATCCACAAAATTTACTAGGTATGTACAGAAATGGAAGTATTTTGGCAGGCTTTTCTTCTGCATCTTGCCTACACTGCAACTACATCTGTGGGCCATTTAGCATCCCCATTCAACCTACTGCAGGTATTAGACATGGGGATGAAATCGGAGTACTCAAAGAAAATACACTTGAATACAGTGAGAGCATGCAAATCTTACTTATAATACACCATAATCAAGATCCAAACCATAGATTCTCTTTCATTCTTAATAAAAATGTTTCCATCAGTCATTTTCATAGGTATTTTCCAAGCACAAATAATTGCAGTTCATTAAAAAAATGTTCTTTTATTTTATACAAATCATCAAAATAATTTTGCTTCTGCAGGCTTACTTTACTGGTGCACATTTCTTTTTTTCATTGTTTTATAGACACAGGCACAGCTCAACACTTTCTGTGTACCATGTTTTCATTTCTTCTCATATGTGTGTGAGTTCAAGGTCTGTGTGATATTCCTTAACCTTACTTGGGGAGAATCTGTCCAACTGATGAAGTCAGGAGGTGCTAGCAAGACATCACTGCTGCATACACGTGATGATGTCACAATGTTTCACATGGGCATACTTAGGCTGATGCCACACTCAAACTGCCACTGCTGCTGTATGTAACCATCAGGCACACATAATCAACAGCAGTACAGATGCTGTTGAAGATGTGTGTGGTAGTTTTACATTGTAGGTACACCTATCTATAGAGGCCACACAGAAGGTACTTGGTCGGGAGTAGTACATGTTAATACAATCAATGTCTAGAAATTGGATTTAGTTATTCCAGGGGGCATATGACACACACTCTGCCACTGTGGTAGCTATCATTCTGTCCATTGTTAAAAACATCTTCTGCCTGAGTGATTATGGCTGTCTGTACAGAAATAGAGCATGCAGTGTTCATGCTACCTTGCTCTTGTCTCAAGGTGCACAGTACAGTTGTTGTGGACACTGTACTCTGTCCAATCAAGGAGTTCAATTAATTGTGCCATGACTCCACCATATCTTGCATACATGGCAGTCTAGTCCTTTTCGTTTGTTACATGGACCCAAAGGACAATGGGAATATTGATAATTGTTGATGCATCTATTTTTGCAACGTCTGTTTCCTTTCATCATGGATGTCATCACACATGTCTCATTAATCTACCTGATAATGAGTACAGCCAATCATGGCAGTACATCATAGAAATGGTTAATGAGGAGGTAAGCCAATGAATTTTCCTGCTTTAGTCTTTAGACAAACCCAGAGTCTATTCAGTAATCGCTGGGCAGTCCAAATTGCTTCACTATTTATTATATGTTTTGCAATAAGTGAATGAGTCACCCAGAGTAGCTGCACTATGGGAAAATATCCTTCACACTGCTGATAACTGCCCTCTCAAGATCTTTAATGCTGCACTGTGGACATAGGTGCAGCTGTTCTGTGTCTGCCATGTCCACAACTCTATTTAACATTGTACTGTATGTGCTCTGTGATCCAAACATACATACAAATGTTTCAAGCATGGACATTAAAGCCCTTCTAGCTTGCCAATATGCCAAAACACTTGTTCCCATAATAAATGTCTAGGCTGTTCTTAAAAATATCTAAACTAGTACGTGCTTTAATGTAATTTAGTAGTCTGTTCCACGCATCAGCTACTCTGTTAGAGAACCAATTAGTACACTTTGCATTCCTATAAAATCTTCTACATAGGTTATCTGATGATTCTTTAGTACTTTTTGATAACCCCAAACATTCCCAGAGATAGTTGTCCCTAAATGCCCTATATACCTGAATAAGATCTCCTCTTAAATATCTGTAAGAGACACTGTATAAGTTCAGATATTTTAGTCTTTCATAATAATTTAGATTTTCACATCCATGGATGTCCTTAGTATATTTCCGCTGTACTCTTTCCAGTTTATTCATGCTTGTTTTCCTTTCGGGTTTCCATATTGTTATTCCATATTCAAGATTGGGTCTAGTATAACTAACAAACAATGACTTCATTATGTTTGATTTCCTTGACTTTATAAATATTTTTATACAGCCTACAGTTCTATAACTATCATTATCCAACTGGCTGATATGATTAGAAAAACTCATAGCTAAATCTACCCATATACCCAGGTCCTTAAATGAGTCTACAGTTACAATCACTGTGTGCTGTATTAAATATTCACCTTTCAGTTTATGTCTCCCAAATCTCATATGTTTAGTTTTTGATGTATTTATCAATATATTATTCTCCTGTGCCGAAATGGTAATTTAGTCAAATTATTTTGCAGACATGCCTTATCTGTAACACTTGTAATCAGTTTACCCAATTTCAGGTTGTCAGCATATATACTGTAGAACACCTCAGATGAAAAAGTAAGGTTTGAAAGAATAAATCTAAACAAGTAAGGGCCTAGTTCAGAGCCCTGTGGGACACCTTGACTGTAACCAAGGATTTCACCTGTCCAGTTGGTGTGTGATACTTGCCATGTCCTATTTGTAAGCCATGCAGCTAGCCATCTTATCAACAGTACATCAATACCTAGTTGTACTAATTTATTGATCAGTGTTTTGTGCAAAGCCCTGTCAAATGCTGAAATTAAATCTGTATAAATCACATCACAGCACAATGTTTCATTCATAGCTGTTATTATATTGTTATAGAGCATCATCTTATGGGTGGTAATAGATCTATTTTCAACGTATGTGTGCTGATATATGGTTTCAAGTCCCAACCTATCCAGTTCTGACAATAACTTATCCAGTATTACCTTCTTCATTATTTTTCTACAACATGAAAGTAGACTTAAGGGTCTATATGACTCTGGGTTTGTCCTACCCCCCTTTCCCCTAAAGATAGGTTTAATAAGTGCATGTCTCGAATCTTGAGGAATCTCCCCATATTTATATGACCTAGTGAATAATAGATGTAATGGCAGTATAAGTTCTTGCTTATGCGTTCTCAGGTCATTGTTACTTATTCCATCTCTTCCCTGCACTTTGTTTTGGATCCAGTTTTCACAGTTCTTTTTCAATATAATCTAATTTGATTCCAGTATCTGGGGTTACCTGGATGTCACTAGGACAACTTACTACCCCTTTTGCGGAGCCAAACTGCTTTGCATAAAATTTTGTAAATATATTTATAATCTGTTGTGTCTAAGAATAAATTTTAGAATCTGGACACAGTTTATCAATTTGTGTATATTTACTCCATCCATAACTTATGTATCTATAAAAAGGTTTCCTATTATGCTGAATATCTTTACATAAATTTTCTTAAAATTTTTCTTGATCTTGTCTAACACTATGCTTAATCTGTTTGCCCAGCTCGTTTATTTCAGTTTTCAAAGTTGTAGTTTGACCTCTCTTCCATTTCTTATATATTTTTGTCTCTCACCTTAATCAGGTATCTTGTTCTTATGGAAATATAGCCCCCTAATGTGACATGCCTAAATCCTGATGTTAAACATTTTTGTTGACTTTTTGCACTCAAACAATTACTCTTTCAAAACTTTTCACATTCCATGTACAGTTTTTCACTGAACACCTCACCCCAGTTAGTTTTATATAGTAACTGTTTTGCTTCCCTATAATTTGTAATTAACCTTCTGTGCATTGGCTTAGATTTCAGTTTGGCAGAATTATCTAGCAACAAATTAACCTTTATGACTCCATGATCACTGCACATCAATGGTAGTAAAACTTGACTAGAAGTTACAGTAATTTCTTTGGGAACACAAACAATATCTAGTATATTTTGTCCCCTGGTAGGTATTTTTACAATCTGAAGCATTTGTTGTTCCTGAATATACTCTGGGAATAATTTCTTTACTAACGTTGTTGAATCAATATTATTCCAGACTGTTTCTGGTAAATTTAAGTCCCCAGTTAATATTATTCTTTCCTCCTGTGTTTCATTTAAGCAATGTATGAATTCCTCTAGGTCATCTGCACTTGACTTTGGTGGTCTGTACACTCCAACAATTGTTATATGTTCCAGGGTTGTCTTTATTGTCACAGTTACACAGTCTATAGTATTGGTGTTATCATTGAACATGTAATAATCACAAGTCTCATAGCTATCTTTAATCCCTATCATAACACCCTCACCTAATTTTTTGTTAGAATGTCTGTTACAGTAAAAACATTTATACCCTGACAGAACTGGTTTCCAGTCATTGTTCTTTAACCACGTTTCACAAACTATAACAACATCAATCTTGTGGGAACATAGCAAATTTTCTAATAAAAAAAAATATTAATGCTCCTAGCATTAACAACCATCAGAGATGCATCAAATGTTGCTATCTGTAAACTCATTTTTCACAAAAATCCTGGCTAGTGTTTGTCAAATATTGCAAAATATCTGCTGCAAAAATTCTCTTCCCTGATCTAGACAAATGCACACCATCCTGTCTGAACATGTGTGCCCAAAAGAAGGTTTGGATGCTCTACACATTTTCATTTTTTAAAACGGCATTTTTTCCATGTAGGTATTTATCCAAAAAATCTTTTCATTCACAGTGACCTGACAATCCTTTCTATAGGTGATTTGTGAAAAATATGTCCTAACACCAGTACAAGCTATACTATCTAGGAGGGCTGTCAGTTCTCAACTAACAGTCAGAGAATCTTTGTTGGTGACATCATTTGTACCAACATGAATAAAAACAGATCCATACTTCCTTACATTTAGGCATTCCAAGGCTTGTTTCACATCTTCTATTTTTGCTCCTGGCAAGCATAACACTACTCAATGTTCATTATCATCTCTGCAAATATAAATATCAGTTCCTCTAATAACTGAATCTCCAATTGCAAGAATATCTTTGCTGACCATCTCTGAAGAATCTTCAGCTTCTAATACAGTCATTTCTGCTTTATCAATTGTTACGAAGGATAGATCTTCATCACTATTAGTCTTAATTCCACTGTTTTCATTGCGTATTAAATTCTCATCCAGCTGGCACTGTAAATCCATACCTTGAGCCATGTAGTCAACATCTGTCTTTCTCTTCTTTTTTCTTACAGTAATGTTCTTCAATCCTTCCACGTTCAGTTTTGATTTCTTCCTTTTCACCTGCCCCTTGCCTCTTTTTTCTACCTTTTCCATTGGAAAGGTGATGCCTTTTTCTGCAGACTGAGGATTTTCTGACAGACAGATATCATCATCGCCTGTCACCAGTGTGTTACATAACAAAGCAGAATCCTGTTTAGTACTTATTCTCTTTCCTTTACAGTCATTATTTAGTTTCTTTTTCTTTCTTGCTATTTGTTGAGAACTTCTTCATTTCTTTCTTTTTTTGTTTCCTTCTAAACAAACTGGATCCTCAGATTGCTGAGTACTTGAATCCACAATTCCATAGTTCTCAGGGGGCTCATCATGTTTCATAGGAGTTGAATGTTATTTGCAGAAAATAGATGCATCATTTCCTGAATCTGTTCTGTTTGTTTTACACCTAACATTATTTAGTTAATCAGTCCAGTCATTAATATATGCTACAATAGTTCTCCAAGCCATGCCAATTGCACATGTGCAATCATCAAGTCGAGATTTGCTTCTAACAATGGTAAGCAAATCATCCAACTTTTGACATGAGGAACAAAGATCACCAGTGTTATCAGCTGTTACCTTTAAATATGCATATCATTTATTACACTGTACAAGATTCTTGTGCATTAGCAAATCATTAACTGCATACTCATTTAAGGAATTCATATTCAGCTTTAATTGAATAAAATATTGCAAAGGAAAAAAATTACACAAAGTCAGTAGCAAAGAATTCAAAGGAACTTAAATCAACTTCTATGACAAAAATTATACCAACAATATCGATCTAAATAATAAAACACAATAAAGTTGTTCTGACCATACAAGTTCTACTAGCCAGACAGAAGTTGTAATTTCTTTATGTCACATGCATGCTCACTATAGCTCGCATTCACACTTCCTTTTAACAGTAAAAATAAATGAAACTCTTTCCAGTCAACTCCACAACAAATCACAAACCAAGACAGGATTGTTTTGATATGCTCAGAATTTTCCTCTCTGCAGTCTGTGTAAATTTATAGCTGTCTAGGCCCCTTGTGGTGGCTAGAGCTTGCCTGTCCAAAACCTATCCCTTTCTCACAACCAAAAGTGAAACTAAAGGTAAAACAACAAAATATGAATCAAAGTAAAGCTTGTTAATAAGCAGTCTCTTCCTACCTACAAACAGTTAAAAATAGTGATAACAAATGCAATATAAATTCAAATAAAACTGCTCTTACCAGTCAACTCCACAACAAATCACAAACCAAGACAGGATTGTTTTGATATGCTCAGATTTCTCAAACATGAATGATTTCTCAAACATGTTATCAATAGCAGAACTCTGTTGTTTGTATTCCTTATATAAATGTCAATTGAATGCACTTGACAATTTGACCTTCTGGGTGTGGTGAACATATGCTACAGCCTTGAGATGTAGATTGCATTTTCCACACCCTTGTGATGTAGGTTGTGATGAACACACCCTGCATCACAAGGAGGTCTAACTGTGGTGAGTCCTGTAGGTTGTGCAATGTGGTGAGGACCAGAATGGTTATATCATTCACATCATTATCATCATCAACCCATTGTAGAATTATGTTATCCCATATTGGAAATGTGGCTGGCTAAAAGCTCTTCACAGTGGCAGTAATAAACAGTGAATGCTCAATGACCTTCTTTTATGCACAGGTCACCACATTTACCAAGTATTCCTGTGTAGGCAGTGCTTGTATTCCCCATTGCTCATGTCTCATTTCTGACAGAATGTCTTTCATAATTTTGCATGGATGTCTACTGATGAGATACTCAGCTGATGCAGCCAGTAAGGGGTGTGTGCACATGCAGTCTTCATAGGGTATGAGAAATTATGTTGCCTGGTGCACTGCACAATTTCTTCACCATCCAGAACTGTAATGGTGATCACTTTCCCCTTCCAGTCCCTTTGCTTCTTCACTAGGTAGAACCAGTCTTGCCCTCAACATATTTTCTCATTAGCATATGTAGTCCTCAATTCACAGGCACCGTGTCTCTTTCTAGGTGAGACTGTAGCTGCAAATGTCTCTAATTAAATAATTTTCTAGACTGTAGTGCATGCCAAGTCTGACATGAGAGTTGGTATGTGTGTGTGTGTGTATATATATATATATATATATATATATATATATATATATATATATATAGCTAGGGAGGCTGTGAGTGGTGAGGCCTCCCAGCTGGGTGGGTTTCAAATACTGCAGTGTGTGAGACATGGAAATGCTGGCCAACTGGATACTTTCTCTGTCTCACACATTCCTTAAAGTAAACATTTAATTAATGAATGTTCGAAGTCTAGTATTCACACATTGGAGGTTCAAGGAAAGCACCTTCGATACATAAACATACACCTGATTGGCATACCAAGCATTTTTGACATTATTGATGTTGTATATCATTGTAAATTCTAATTTCTTTGGATAAACAGTCAACTTTCATATTAGGTGTCCAAATTATTTTGATCATATTCTCACAAATATGACCCTTTCTTGCACACTTCTATTTATGTAATTATTTCTTATTAAATCAGACTGTAAATCAGTGACTTTTCCCTTTGTAACAGATAGCATGTCCTCTATAAATGCCTTTCTGTTTAGGGACTTCTCTAAAGCAACCCTTCTTCCATTACTTGATGATCTAAATAAATTATGCTGTAATCATCTTCTGATGAACCCCAGTTCTAAAGCCATTGCCAATATTTCGGAGTTCGACTTCCATTTAAATATTGAATTGATAAGGCAGCTTTTTCATCTGGTGAGAATTTTAAAACAAAACACGTGTATATATAGAGGGAGGGAGAGAGAGAGAAGTAGATATATATATTTGGCTTTGTGAAAGACAGGTCTTGCCAGCATAATGTTGTTAATTTCTTTGAAAAAGTCACCAAAGCAATGGATAGTGATTATGCAGGGGTCCATATCACAGCATCGAAGAGGCCATTAATTGAACGGCTTTAAAATCAAAGATTCTGTTCATAATAGTGTGTATTGTGAGATTGCGGTACAATGAAGATCGGAAAATTTGCCCATTCCTCACTGTGGCCTCGTATTCATTCACAAAACAAATGATTCATTAAATATACAGTTAAAGGACATAAGCCTTCTTCCGAGATAAATAAGACCTATTAGCATGATAATTTCATATTTGAATGTATTCCTGTCTCTGCAACAAACCTCTAATACATGTCAAGCAGAGCTGCACTCTTAATACCTTTAAGGTGCAATTAGATAGTTGGATAGCTCAGACATTCCCCATGATCTTATTTTATGTTTCTGGATAGCTCAGACATTCCCCATGATCTTATTTTATGTTTCTGTCATTGAGACATTCAGTTACTTCTCAGCATAGTTTACTAACTAAACTTGTAGTGGTCTCTAGACTTATTGTCTAAAACTTATTTATGCATCTATAAGACGCATTCCTATTCTGAAAGTCTGTCATATAATAAAATCATTTGGATGCTTTACTGATTCTGCATACTTAGATTAGTTTTTAAAATACTGATGACTTGCATCTTAATCGGTAAATGACTTCAGCAGATAAGGTACAGTAATTAAAGAGACTTATAGAATAAATCCTAAAACTTTTATTTATTTGTTTTATTTTTTTTATTTATTTATTTATTTATTTATTTATTTATTTATTTTGCAGCAACTTGTTGCAAATACCAACACTACTTTTCTACCACAATATTGTGTTTGATCTTTTATCTGTTTCAGGTCTGCTTCTTTTTGCAAAACATTGCCAGCAATATTTTCTTGACATTTATGACCCTTTCAAAGAATATACATGCAAAGCAGATTCATCTCTAATTGTTATGCAGTAAACTAATCAACTGAAGCTCATTCAATGTCTTACATAAAGAGGAATTATTTGCAAGTTCAGTACATTAATATAAGCAGTACATATGCAGGGCAACTGAAGCTTGGTGAAGAAAACAAATGCAGGCAGGAAAAAAACATTTATTTTTAATGTTTAGTTGCATTATATTACAGCACAGAATGTTATAGCCACTTTTCAGTTTTGAGACATTTATGATGAAGCCTCTGATCCTGGTTAATACAAATTTCCATTTTTGTACCCCTTGCAGCTGATCTCTATCTTATTCATATTCAGCAGTCAAGATGATGAATGAATTCTAGAAGTGCAAGAAAGGGAATTGCCATACTTTATTAAAGCATGTGTCATTGAAATCAATCCCTTATGCCTATATTATTTAGAATTTCTTAGACAACAGCATCTATTTCACTGGGTATGCTAGGCTAATAATATTTATCAGTAAACATTAATCACTTGAAACTAATATTAGGAAAGTATTTCCAAGGACAAACAAAACATCTCTGCTTTTTGAAAAGAAGTCAATGAATGATAGCAACATATAAATTAATGAATGGCAAGAATAAGAACTGCCCAAACTAAGAGAAAATGAAAATGAAATGCAACAAAATAAGGTAATTTCATTCAAATAAGTTTTAATATGTATCAGTGTGTATTACACCAGTAAATTGCAAAGAAAATTAAAAATAATTAAATTATCTAGTGTAACTGATGGAGTTATTCCGTGGTCACATGGTAGGACAACTTTGTATACAGGGTTGTGCTTAACATACTGCAGTATATATATTTTAATCATAATAAGAAACTGCAGTCTACAGCATTGAAGTTCACTTCAATCATTCATATACTAAAGGGACTTTGTGTGATTTAATACGTACCGTTAGAAACACACAATACACATTTAGAACATTTACTATGATAATCTGATAGGAAGCAGTCATGTCATGAGAAAACTGTTTCTATTCACATTTGTTTCCAGTTTTTATAACATAGCATATGCAAAGTAAGCAAAAACCTAATGTCTGAGTCTTAGCTCATTTCAGATAAAATAATATTTTATTTAATGATGTCTGAAGTTATACGTTAAGGTTTTATATATATATATATATATATATATATATATATATATATATATATATATATATATATATATATATATATTCACTTAAGACCATCGAAAGTACATAACACTGAAAGTCAAAACACTGAGATCAAAATCTTGAAAATTCAAAACACTGAAAACTCCAAACATTGAATCCCATAGCATTGAAAAAACTTTGGAAACCATCATTTAATATATACCAGCACAACTTCATACAGAAACAAAAAACAAACTGTATTACACTTCTCCAAATATAAGCAGGGGGGCAAGCCCCGCTGCACCCCTGAACCCCCTGCTACTTAAATATATCAACTCCGTGATCGCACTATACAGAACAAAACAGCAAACATACCATTCCACGCCTCATGACTGCCTTATTAAATTGTAAAAAAACTATCCTTAACCTTCTCTTAGAAACACTACTTCACTGTTAAAACATTACACATTACTATATATTTCTGATACTTACCGGAGTTTCATAGGTAACCTCAGTCATGTTCCCTTCTTACTTGCTACTACAACATAACACATCTTAGTGTAGTGTAGTGTGATCTCGGAGTGGATATATTTAAGTAGCAGTGGGTATGGGGGCACAGTCCACGGGGTTGCCTACCCCCCTGCTTATATTTGAAGAAGTGTAATATGGTTTGGTTTTATTTGTTTCTGTATGTAGTTGTGCTGGAATATAGTACATGTTGCTTTCCTATGGTTTTTTTTCAATGTTATGGAATTCAAAAATTTGAGTTTTCAGTGTTTTGATTTTTCAAGATTTTATTTATTTATTTTATTTTTATTTTACATTTGTTGACCGGGCTAGTCTGGCTGGATACATGTCCATTTTCAGCAGAGGCCCGAGGAGAAAAGCTCCACTATATACTAAGTACATTACAAATAATCATTACTGTTAAGAAATAGCAAAAATTGGAAGTCATAACAACACACAGAATGAAAGATAATTTCAAAGAGAAACAAGTTTACAATAAGCAGTTCATTACATATTAGCAATTATACATAAAATGTACATAGTTAGATTAGAACAGTAAAAGGAGGAGAAATCAGACAGGTAGTGATGAGAAGAGTGAAGGAGAAATAGAGTATGAGAAAAAGGTTAGTCAGGTGTACTGCAGGAACAAAGCCAATGATTGAGGTAGTACAGTTTAATTTTCTGTTTGAATTGTGGTAGGGATGTAGTCAAAGTTATGTCACTAGGTAAGAGATTCCAGCTTCTACCTATAGTGTTAGTGAATAGAGAACCACCTGCTGTGTTGTTTACCTTTATTGATTTTGCCATGAGTTTACTAGAGGAGCGAAGTGAGTTAAGATTGTTGTAAGGGATTAGAAGTTGAGAGAGTATTGGGGTGTTGTCAGGTAGGTGTAATATGTTGTGGGCTATAGTGAGTTGAGGAATTTTTAGGTAGTTTTGAAATTCGAGCCAGCCAAGTTGTTTTAGATTTATACAATGGTGGGTCCTAAAGGGGTTACTAGTGGCTGAGCTATGTTATTATAGCAAGTTGCAAGTTTGTTAAGATTGTTTTTCTTGAGGTTTGTATAAATGGAGGAAGCATATAGGAGAGTAGATAGGAGATGAGATTGTGCAAGTTTGGTTCTTGTTGCTGGGGTTAGAAAAGGTTTGATACGATATAGGGATCCAATTTTTCTATTAACAACCTTGATGGTGTTGTTAATGTGCTGATCGAAGGAAAGATTATTGTCAATGGTTATTCCTAAAAGTTTAGTAGTTGGATCAGGTGAGATGATAGTGCCATTATTAGAAGAAATGGTAAAGTTTAAAGGGGGGGACCGAATGGTGGGGGAGAAGAGGAGGAGTTTAGGTTTTTTTTGCATTTAGTAGGAGAAACCGTCTAGAAAACCAAGTTTCAACTGAGTTAAAGGTATTTTGGGTCAATGAGCTCAGTTCAGTAGAGGAAGGTGCCGAGCAGATATGGATAGAATCATCTGCATATTGTATGCAGGTTGCTTGTGGGATAGCAGTCTGAAGATTGTTAATAAAGAGGGAGAACAGAAGTGGACCCAGAATGGAGCCCTGGGGAACTCCGATGGAAATGGGCAAGAGAGATGAGATATGGTTTTCCCATATTACTGCTTGTTGTCTGTTGTTAAGATAAGATTTAAACCAATTAGTGGCTAGTTTATCACAAGGGAGAGATTCAAGAATGTTAATTAAGAGAGAGTGGTTGACCATGTCGAAAGCTTTAGAGATCAATGAAAAGAGGAAGAGAGTATTGTTGTTTTGATTTTTGTTGATAGTATCTACAAAGGATAGAAGGGCAGTGGTGGTACTGTGATGGGGTCTGAAACCATGCTGGCAGTTTGCTATTATGCTGTGAAGAGAGAGATGGTGTACAAGTTGCTGAATAATACATTTTTCCATGATTTTTGCTAGGGGTGAAAGAAGGGCAATAGGTCTAAAGTTGGAAAGGTCAAGGGAGTTACCACCTTTATGCAGTGGGATAATATAGGAGACTTTCCAGATATTAGGGATGGTTCCTTCTTGGATAGTTCTGTTGATAAGTAAGGATATAGGATATGCAATTTCTTTGGCAGCTTTCTGAAGGAAAAGAGAAGGGAGCTTGTCAGCAGAAGGGGTACAGGGTTTCAGTTTGTGAATGAGTTTGTAGATGAAAGAGGTAGATATAGGTTTTAGAGAGAAGTTGAAGGAAGAGGTAGTTATGTTAGATGGTATATGATAGTTGTTAGGGTTCATTTGTTTGGCTAGGGTTTGAATAGTTTCAGAGAAAAAAGAGTTGAAAGCATTAGCAGTCTGGAGAGGGGTTTCTGGGTCAGCATTAAGTGGGGAAGGAGTTTTAGCAGTTCCTGGGGAAAGAAGTCTATTTACTGATGACCAGAACTGTTTAGGGTTGTTAATATGAGTTTCCTGAAGTTTACAGTAGAAGTTTTTCTTGTCAGAGATTATTGATTTTTTCACTAAATTTCGAAGCTGGCGGAAATTAACTAAATCAGGGTTTTGTTTATTGCATCTCCATTTTGTCCATGCTTTGTTTCTAGCAAGCATGAGTTTTTTAGTATTGGTGGTCAGCCATGGGGCAGATTTGGTCTTTATTCTATAGAGCGTTCTGGAGCATGTGAATCAAGTATGGATAAGAATGTAGAATTAAAGAATAATACTGCTTCCTCCAGGGGGAGTGATTTTAAGCAATTCCATTTACATGCTCTCAGTTCA
Source organism: Protopterus annectens (assembly GCF_019279795.1). Lineage (NCBI taxonomy): Eukaryota > Metazoa > Chordata > Ceratodontiformes > Protopteridae > Protopterus > Protopterus annectens. Next base: position 998,832,923 of record NC_056745.1, on the reverse strand, counting down.
GCTTTAAAAAGGTCTATGTTAAAGTGCTTGACAGATCGAATTAGCCTTGTATTTGGGAGGTTAACATATTCTGATTTTTGTCTAGTAATGTAGGTTAGGCAGTGGTCGCTGATGTCTCAATGTTTGAATTTCATTGTTATGGGCTTTCTATGTTCTAAAGTGAATCCATTTATATATCTATATATATATATATATATATATCTATATACACATATATATATATATATATATATATATATATATATATATATATATATATATATATATATAGATGAATAAATATTTGTATATCCATCCATTCTCAACCCCTTTTCCCATTTATGCACATGGAGTCAGGATGTCACTTCAACAGTGACAATCATTTAGAGCCAAGGTTACACCACATATATGTATAAATCTGTATATATATATATATATATATATATATATATATATATATATATATATATACACAACATGCATGTATTTGTTTATTTACATTTGTTAACCAGGTAGTGTCTGACTGAGTTGAAAAAAAATGTTTTCAGTGGAGACCCGGGGAGAAAAGCTCCACAACTAAAAGAACATTATTAAGGAACAAACATACAAGGCCATGACCAACCCGGAATTAATGGACATGCTCCACCTCAAAAAATCCAAATCCACCAAAACCACTAGAGCAAGCGACTTAAACCTTAGCACGGATATAAATAGGATGTGCTGGAGGGATAGATTTATCACTCAGAGACTCCCTATGCTGTGGAATAAAATCCCGGTCCATGTGAGGCAGAGCACCTCGCTGGCTCTGTTCAAGAGAAATCTTGACCTCTGGATGGGAAATCGTAGGTTTACCCTGGGAATCATCTCTGTGTCATTGCTGGACAGAGGCACAACAAACTAATGGGCCCAGTATTTTTTCATATAAGGGGTGGCGTAAGCCACAAAAATTTGGGCTAGGCTTATAAATGCCTTAGTGCAGATAGCCTAGTATAAACCTATGAACCTATGAACAAACAGTACACTTAGTTTAAGTTGTACATTGCTAAGAAATATATAAATGAGCTTAATGAAAATTCTATAGCAAAATATAATAACAGAATACAATATAAACATGCATGTTTCAAGCATACATGAATACTATTTTTTACAATATATACGAGGTACATAAGTCATGTAGCTTTACAAGGTGAGTCACTTCTGAAAGATCAAAATTGGTCATGTAGTTTTACAAGTTAGGTCATCTGAAGGAACAAAGATTAATAAAGATAAGACAGATAGTGGGATAGCCCTATGTGGAATGAGCACTATTTGGGCTAACTTGTGTGAGATTAGTGGGAAAAAACAGGAAGAATATTAGTTGGGAGCAATAGAGAGTCAGTCAGTTATCATTTGAATAGTCTTTTAGGGTAGTTTTAAATGTGGACAGGTTGGGAGTTTTAGTTATCTGTTGAGGAAGGGTGTTCCAATCTTTGGCTATTTTATGGGAGTAGAGGGCATCTCCGTAATAGTTGTGCATTAGTTTGTTGGATGACCTGAGGAGTCTACAGTCTTTGTTTGGCTGGACTAGATTTTGTAGAGCTGGGCAGTCGGAATAGTTGAATATGATTTTATGGGCAAGTAAAAGTTGTTTTAGTAACAATAGGTTGGAAAGTTCTAGCCAGTTGAGCTGTCGGAGAGCAGTGCAGTGGTGTATTACACACACACACACACACACACACACACACACACACACACACACACACACACACACACACACACGCACACACACGCACACACACACACACACACACACACACACACAGCTCAAAAAGTGTAACTCACCTTGATGCAGGGGCGGCTCGTGGCATCGGGCTGCCGGACTGCAGCCCCCTCAGCTAAAAGCTGAGTTGTTTATTTAGTTTTTTTTTATGTAAAAAAAATAAAATAAAATCTGATTTTGTACTGTGAATTCTTAAATTTTGAGTCCGCGACCTAATTACGCGCATCGCGCCATTGCCGCTTCAAAAAAGCAACAGCGTTTTTTTTTCTAAATTCTTGCTGGGTTGCTGCAATGTTTACATTGCAGCCCGGAGAAGCAAAGAAGGCATCATTCTGATGCCCAGAACTTCCCAGAAATCTATGCGGTTGACTCACAAACCGCATAGATATGTAAGGGGCTCGGACTGCGACGTCCGCAGGCACGTCATGACGTGCTTGCTGGGCAAATGCTGCTGATTGGTTCTCGTTCTCTTCCCGGGTTTTATGTGCTGGGAAAAGAGCGAGAATCATTCAGTCGGTTTTCGGCATTGGAATTGGACCATTGATCTTTCCCTTGTGTCTGTTTAAAACTTAAAACATTTTTTTTTGGCAATTTGGCTCAAGACAGTTTAGTTTAGTTACAGGAGAAAATTATTTTATTTTATTAGACGACTAGTCAGTCTGTGGTGGACCGGGTGGAACCGTGGATTTTATTGCTGCTAGTGCCAGTGGAATCAGGAATCAACGACAACAGGTGAGTTAATTTTATATTTTTACATATCATTGCATTAAAAACGGTATTTAGGAGATCTGTGAGGAGTTATGGTTTCTGCCATACTGTTAAGTTAATGTTTTAGAGTTATTAGTTGCATTGTCTATAAAAGTATGTAACTCCTGTCTGGAATTGCAAGTCAGAGATAGAAATTTAAATATATCTTTAACTAGTCTACTGCCTAGTAGTGACAGGACTAAATGAGATGATTGAATTAATATATGTGCTATCTGTTTTACACTTTTAGTTTGTATTTCTTTGTGCAACTGAAAGGCTGCTTATATATTTAATTTTACAAAGTATGTTGCTTCATTTTATTCTTTGAAAATATGAATGTTTTCATTTATTTTAATGCTTATCCATGTCTTAGAAAAATCCTCTGTCATACAAGAACAAATCATACAACTAGTCTCAGATTGACCTATTAACCTAACTTGAAGACATGTTTTCTTTTAGCTAGTACATGGCTTTACCCAACTTATTTAAAAAAATATTTAGATGCTGTTTACGTTACCTAATGGCATTATTAATATTTTAAATCAAAATACTTAAAACATAGCATTTTTATAATATTTACATTGGCATTCAGTACTCCAAAATGATAAATGAAACCAGTCCCAGCCCATAATCCTAGGTTATAGACTTAAATTCAGAGGTTATAGGATCTGGACAACCCATGCAACTCTAGGAAGAAATTTGAATCCATGTACCTGATAGCTTAGCAGATAGTAAAATGCCAGGATGGAATATAGTCAAAAGAGCACAAGCAGTCCAGTATTACTACAATTATGTCACCCGTGTGCTGACAGTGGGGTACAGAGACAGTGAGCCCCAAAAATTAATGACAGCTTAATCATTTACTATTCTAGAAGTGGGCACCACATGTGCACCCAAATTCTGACAATGGAGCCCCTTCTTGTGAGTCGTACTCATGACTTGTCTGAGGCATAGCTAAACTAGGTGGCTGCCTAAGGCACTGTTCTGCTAGGAGTGCTTTTCTGATGTTTATTTATCAGTGCACTTACTTTCTTAATTTATAAATGTGGTGTTTCTTTATTTTAAGAAAATAAATAAGTAAATGGCACGCAGTGCCCCTGTATGAAGATAAATCAGCTGTAGTGTCTGGGGGGTGTGGGTGGTAGTGTTGTAAACTTGGCTATTGTATTTGTTGGCATTCTGCTCTGTCCTACCCACAATTTACTTAAACAGTGAATCAGATACATCATTGGCAATATGGATCAGGATGTAAAGAAATTTTAAAGTGTAGGAACTATTTGCAGCATAAAGAGAAAGGAAAGAGACAATTGGTGATAATGTGAGGTAATTTTTTTCTTAGTTTTTATTGTTACTGGCAAGCAAACCTCTCAACTGTTCAAAATTCAGCAGAGTATCAGTCAGTAATGCCAGCCATTAGAGTTCCATACTTCTTGTTGTTCCAAAAATGCATGCTAATGCAAAACCTGTTGCTTTATTAACCTTTTTAAGTGAATTAGAGCAATATTTAAAACTTGACTATTGGCCCCATACCCATTATTTTTGGCTTTGTCTGGAATTATTGAAAAAAGAAGTTGAGAGGTATGTGGCAGGCAAGCAGATATTGCGGATGGTTGGCTAACCACAGTTCTCAACTGTCCACAGTGTTACAGAATATTCTGATTTTGCCTCATATTTCTGCTCTGTGTCTTCATTTGTTTATTTTTCCTTATAAACCACTGAGGATTGCAGTTAGTTAAAATGCCAGACCCTGGAGTTCTATGCTTGTTCTTTTTCTTCTTCAGAAAATGCCTGCTGATTCAAAGCCTGTTGCTTTAGTAACTTTCTAAGTGAATTAGTGTAACATATAAACGTGCTGGCCTATTTCTGTGGGAATATGAATAACAGCAGCTGTCTGCATATAATTTTGGCTTTGCAGAATTAATGTAATTTATATGGAGCAGCTTGGAATACTGTTTGTGTGGAACAAAGCTGGCCATGATCCATGGTTTTGCAGAATATCCCTCTTTTGTCTCATATTTTTGGTCTATTTCTCATACATTTTGTGGCTTTCTAGCAAATTGTTGATGTTTCCAATTACTATATAATGACAGATATTTGAGTTTTAGACTTTATATCCTATAAAGAATGCACGGTAATTCAAAACATTTTCTTCTAGGAATATTCTACATATATGAGAGGTATCTAAAATCTTTTCCTGATTGCCGGTCTTTGTCATGCATTATTTTTAACTTCATCCCTGATTCTTGCAATAGAGATCGAAGAGGTATGTTCTTTGAACAGCCACTAATCTGGTGAGGCAGGAGTCTGTCACACAATATATTGTATTTGCTGAAGTCAGTATAAAACTAGGATTGCTAAAGTTTACATGTGTGTTAGGGATGTCATTGCCATGCATTTAAGAAAGACTGAAGTTAGAAAATGACAGACATTTGAGTTTCAGATTTTATACCCTTCAGAAAAGTCATACTAATGCAAGAGACCTATTCTATTATCTTTCTAAGTTTATTAGAGCAATATTTAAAAATTGTCCTTATTTTTGGGCCTTTGTCCCACTTCTGTGTATGGCTTTGTCCAGATTTCTTGCTCTTGAGGTTGAGAGGTATGACAAATGTGTCAGGGCCATCACAGTCAGCCAGAGACATTTCAAATTGTGACATACTTGTTGCACCCCACTCCCCCATGTAGTGACTCTGGATGTGTCCAAGCAAGGCAAGGAGTAGTTGTGCCTACCTTGGATGGGGAGGACACACTGCATAAGTACTACAGTGGCTTTTCATCTGTCCTTGATTTTGCAGAATGGTCTGGTTTCTGTCATATTTTGTACTGTTGATTTATGCTTATTACTCAGATTTATGCTTATTACTCAAAGTGCCTGTTGCTGTGTTTAAGTTGCAATGCTTTAATGACCATAAGGTAAGCTTGTCTGAGATTGTAAGATGCAAGTAAGCTTTAATAAGCATACAGTTAAAGAATTGCCAACATTGAAAGCCTTTCTGTTGTTGCCATGCAGAGAATACTTGACTAGATAATGTATAAGCCTTGGGTATTAAAGGACAGGATTCCATTATTTTAAAAAGCTCATTACACTTGTTGGAGACTTCCAGTCATCTCTACAGACTTTACCTGTAAACTAAACAGAATGCCAATCATGTGTGGTCCATAACCTGTACAGTAATCCTTTAAGCAATCTATCTTGAGCTTGTTTGCTTTTCATTTTTTACTTTGATTGTGTTTTCCCCATGAAACAAGTTGTCAGGCAGCAGGTCTTTTTTGGATAAGAAACATTTTTACAAGTGGGGGCATCACATAGATTTATACTTTCAGCATGTTACTTGATACTTTAATAAAGCTGAATATATTATAATTAGAACTGCAGTGCAAGGAGAAGTGGTTTGAGTTGAGTGCTTCTGGTTTTTCTTATACTTGATTTTGACTGGCATTCCAGTAATGTATTTAAAAAGTAATTTATTTTTTCATGCCTCACAATCTTTTGTTTCCATCTAGATATTAAGTAAGCTGTCATGCAGCCAATGCATTGAAATATTTTTATTCTTCTACACTTATTTTTGTCTTGATTGGACTTTCATAATGATGGTTTGCCACCCAGGGCAGCGTATTTAATTAAAGTTCGTTTTTGTGGTTTTGTGCATAGCTCCTCCCTCTTCTAGTTGACCACACCCCTTCCCCTTGACCCCACCCATTCAGCTGTCTCCTGCAGCCCCCCTGTGATTTGAAGTCACCAGCCGCCACTGCCTTGATGGCTAATGCAACATAACTCATGTACCAACCATGTGCTTTGATTGTACAGCACCCACTTCCATTTTTCACTTACAAAGCTGGATTTTGAGCCTAGGCTGATCAGACTCCTGATAAAGAAGAAATTCATATTGTAAATACCAAGTACTGATTCATTCAGTGTTTATGCAGCAGTAAAGCACACGTCTTTATATTTAATTTCACTATGGTTTCTTGAAAAACTATTTTGAGTAGTGAGGTCACAGTTGATTTGGGTGATTTGGATTGTCTATTGTCTGCAACTGCATTTTGAATGCTTGTCCTTTATATCCATACCTTTCTACCTT